>NW_027274884.1:0-77177 GCF_030028105.1 Mobula birostris
GGTAAAAGTGTTTCCTCGGGCAGCTCCTCTTGGTAAATGTGTTTCCCTCCTCGGGCAGCTCCTCCTGGTAAAGGTGTTTTCTCGGGCAGCTCCTCTTGGTAAAGGTGTTTCCGTCCTCGGGCAGCTCCTCCTGGTAAAGGTGTTTCCTCGGGCAGCACCTCCTGGTAAAGGTGATTCCCTGCTCGGGCAGCTCCTCCTGGTAAAGGTGTTTCCCTCCTCGGGTAGCTCCTTCTGGTAAACGTGTTTCCTCGGGCAGCTTCTCCTGGTAAAGGTGTTTCCTCGGGCAGCTCCTCCTGGTAAAGGTGTTTTCTCGGGCAGCTCCTCCTGGTAAAGGTGTACCCCTCTTCGGGCAGCTCCTCCTGGTAAATGTGCTCCCTTGGGCAGCTCCTCCTGGTAGAGGTGTTTCCCTCCTCGGTCAGCTCCTCCTGGTGAAGGTGTTTCCCCCCTCGGGCAGCTTCTCCTGCTAAACGTTTTTCCTCGGCAGCTCCTCCTGGTAAAGGTGTTTCCCTCCTCAGGTAGCTCCTCCTGGTGAAGGTGTTTCCTCGGGCAGCTTCTCCTGGTAAAGGTGTTTTCTCGGGCAGATCCTCCTGGTAAATGTGTTCCCTTGGGCAGCTTCTCCTGGTAAAGGTGTTTTCTCGGGCAGCTCTTCCTGGTAGCGGTGTTTCCCTCCTCGGGCAGCTCCTCCTGGTAAAGGTGTTTCCTCGGGCATCTCCTCTTGGTAAAGGTGTTCCCTCGGGCAGCTTCTCCTGGTAAAGGTGTTTCCCTCCTCAGGCAGCTCCTCCTGCTAAAGGTGTTTTCCTCCTTGTGTAGCTCCTCCTGGTAAAGGTGTTTCCTTGGGCAGCTCCTCCTGGTAAAGGTGTTTCCCTCCTCGGGCATCTACTCCTGGTAAAGGTGTTTCCCTCCACGGGCAGCTCCTCCTGGTAAAGGTGTTCCCTCGGTCAGCTCCTCCGGGTAAAGGTTTTTCCCTCCTCGGGCAGCTCCTCCTGGTAAAGGTGTTTCCCTCTTCGGGCAGCTGCTCCTGGTAAAGATGTTTCCCTCTTCGGGCAGCTTCTCCTGGTGGAGGTGTTTCCTCGGGCAGCTCCTCCTGGTAAAGGTGTTTCCTTCCTCGGGCAGCTCCTCCTGGGAAAGGTGTTTCCTCGGGCAGCTTCTCCTGGTAAACGTGTTTCCTCGGCAGCTCCTCCTGGTAAAGGTGTTTCTCTCCTCAGGTAGCTCCTCCTGGTGAAGGTGTTTCCTCGGGCAGCTTCTCCTGCTAAAGTTGTTTCCCCGGGCAGATCCTCCTGGCAAAAGTGTTCCCTTGTGCAGCTTCTCCTGGTAAAGGTGTTTTCTCGGGCAGCTCTTCCTGGTAGCGGTGTTTCCCTCCTCGGGCAGCTCCTCCTCGTAAAGGTGTTTCCTCGGGCATCTCCTCTTGGTAAAGGTGTTCCCTCGGGCAGCTCCTCCTGGTAAAGGTGTTTCCTCGGGCAGCTTCTCCTGGTAAAGGTGTTTCCCTCCTCGGGCAGCTCCTCCTGGTAGAGGTGTTTCCCTCCTGGGGCAGCTCCTCTTGGTAAAGGTGTTTCCCTCGGGCAGCTTCTCCTGGTAAATGTGTTTCCTCGGGCAGCTCCTCCCGGTAAAGGTGTTCTCTCGGGCAGCTCCATCTGGTAAAGGTGTTTCCTTGGGCAGCTCCTCCTGTAAAGGTGTTTCCCTCCTCAGGTAGCTCCTCCTGGTGAAGGTGTTTCCTCGGGCAGATTCTCCTGGTAAAGGTGTTTCCTCGGTCAGCTCGTCCGGGTAAAGGTTTTTCCCTCCTCGGGCAGCTCCTCCTGGTAAAGATGTTTCCCTCTTCGGGCAGCTGCTCCTGGTAAAGGTGTTTCCCTCCTCGGGCAGCTTCTCCTGGTGGAGGTGTTTCCTCGGGCAGCTCCTCCTGGTAAAGGTGTTTCCCTCCTCGGGCATCTCCTCCTGGGAAAGGTGTTTCCTCGGGCAGCTTCTCCTGGTAAAGGTGTTTCCACGGGTAGTGTTTCCCTCCTCGTCCAGCTCCTCCTGGTAACGGTGTTTCCTCGGGCAGCTCCTCCTGGTAAAGTTGTTTCCTCGGGCAGCTCCTTCTGGTAAAGGTGTTTCCGTCCTTGGGGAGCTCCTTCTGGTAAATTTGTTCCCTTGGGCAGCTTCTCCTGGTAAAAGTGTTTCCTCGGGCAGCTCCTCCTGGTAAATGTGTTTCCCTCCTCGGGCAGCTCCTCCTGGTAAAGGTGTTTCCTCGGGCAGCTCCTCTTGGTAAAGGTGTTTCCCTCCTCGGGCAGCTCCTCCTGGTAAAGCTGTTTCCTCGGGCAGCACCTCCTGGTAAAGGTGATTCCCTGCTCGGCAGCTCCACCTGGTAAAGGTGTTTCCCTCCTCGGGTAGCTCCTTCTGGTAAACGTGTTTCCTCGGGCAGCTTCTACTGGTAAAGGTGTACCCCTCTTCGGGCAGCTCCTCCTGCTAAATGTGTTCCCTTGGGCAGCTCCTCCTGGTAGAGGTGTTTCCCTCCTCGGTCAGCTCCTCCTGGTAAAGGTGTTTCCCTCCTCGGGCAGCTTCTCCTGCTAAACGTGTTTCCTCGGCAGCTCCTCCTGGTAAAGGTGTTTCCCTCCTCAGGTAGCTCCTCCTGGTGAAGGTGTTTCCTCGGGCAGCTTCTCCTGGTAAAGATGTTTCCCTCTTCGGGCAGCTTCTCCTGGTGGAGGTGTTTCCTCGGGCAGCTCCTCCTGGTAAAGGTGTTTCCTTCCTCGGGCAGCTCCTCCTGGGAAAGGTGTTTCCTCGGGCAGCTTCTCCTGGTAAACGTGTTTCCTTGGCAGCTCCTCCTGGTAAAGGTGTTTCCCTCCTCAGGTAGCTCCTCCTGGTGAAGGTGTTTCCTCGGCAGCTTCTCCTGCTAAAGGTGTTTCCCCGGGCAGATCCTCCTGGCAAAAGTGTTCCCTTGTGCAGCTTCTCCTGGTAAAGGTGTTTTCTCGGGCAGCTCTTCCTGGTAGCGGTGTTTCCCTCCTCGGGCAGCTCCTCCTCGTAAAGGTGTTTCCTCGGGCATCTCCTCTTGGTAAAGGTGTTCCCTCGGGCAGCTCCTCCTGGTAAAGGTGTTTCCTCGGGCAGCTTCTCCTGGTAAAGGTGTTTCCCTCTTCGGGCAGCTACTCCTGGTGGAGGTGTTTCCTCGGGCAGCTCCTCCTGGTAAAGGTGTTTCCCTCCTCGGGCAGCTCCTCCTGCTGGAGGTGTTTCCCTCCTGGGGCAGCTCCTCTTGGTAAAGGTGTTTCCTCGGCAGCTTCTCCTGGTAATTGTGTTCCTCGGGCAGCTCCTCCAGGTAAAGGTGTTTCCTCGGTCAGCTGCTCCGGGTAAAGGTTTTTCCCTCCTCGGGCAGCTCCTCCTGGTAAAGGTGTTTCCCTCTTCGGGCAGCTGCTCCTGGTAAAGATGTTTCCCTCTTCGGGCAGCTTCTCCTGGTGGAGGTGTTTCCTCGGGCAGCTTCTCCTGGTAAAGGTGTTTCCTTCCTCGGGCAGCTCCTCCTGGGAAAGGTGTTTCCTCGGGCAGCTTCTCCTGGTAAACGTGTTTCCTCGGCAGCTCCTCCTGGTAAAGGTGTTTCCCTCCTCAGGTAGCTCCTCCTGGTGAAGGTGTTTCCTCGGGCAGCTTCTCCTGCTAAAGGTGTTTCCCTGGCAGATCCTCCTGGCAAAAGTGTTCCCTTGTGCAGCTTCTCCTGGTAAAGGTGTTTTCTCGGCAGCTCTTCCTGTAGCGGTGTTTCCCTCCTCGGGCAGCTCCTCCTCGTAAAGGTGTTTCCTCGGGCATCTCCTCTTGGTAAAGGTGTTCCCTCGGGCAGCTCCTCCTGGTAAAGGTGTTTCCTCGGGCAGCTTCTCCTGGTAAAGGTGTTTCCCTCCTCGGGCAGCTCCTCCTGGCAGAGGTGTTTCCCTCCTGGGGCAGCTCCTCTTGGTAAAGGTGTTTCCTCGGGCAGCTTCTCCTGGTTAATGTGTTTCCTCGGGCAGTTCCTCCAGGTAAAGGTGTTCTCTCGGGCAGCTCCTCCTGGTAAAGGTGTTTCCTTGGGCAGCTCCTCCTGGTAAAGGTGTTTCCCTCCTCAGGTAGCTCCTCCTGGTGAAGGTGTTTCCTCGGGCAGCTTCTCCTGGTAAAGGTGTTTCCTCGGTCAGCTCGTCGGGTAAAGGTTTTTCCCTCCTCGGGCAGCTCCTCCTGGTAAAGGTGTTTCCCTCTTCGGGCAGCTGCTCCTGGTAAAGGTGTTTCCCTCCTCGGGCAGCTTCTCCTGGTGGAGGTGTTTCCTCGGGCAGCTCCTCCTGGTAAAGGTGTTTCCCTCCTCGGGCATCTCCTCCTGGGAAAGGTGTTTCCTCGGGCAGCTTCTCCTGGTAAAGTTGTTTCCACGGGTAGTGTTTCCCTCCTCGTCCAGCTCCTCCTGGTAACGTGTTTCCTCGGGCAGCTCCTCCTGGTAAAGTTGTTTCCTCGGGCAGCTCCTTCTGGTAAAGGTGTTTCCGTCCTTGGGGAGCTCCTTCTGGTAAATTTGTTCCCTTGGCAGCTTCTCCTGGTAAAAGTGTTTCCTCGGTCAGCTCCTCCTGGTAAATGTGTTTCCCTCCTCGGGCAGCTCCTCCTGGTAAAGGTGTTTCCTCGGGCAGCTCCTCTTGGTAAAGGTGTTTCCCTCCTCGGGCAGCTCCTCCTGGTAAAGCTGTTTCCTCGGGCAGCACCTCCTGGTAAAGGTGATTCCCTGCTCGGGCAGCTCCTCCTGGTAAAGGTGTTTACCTCCTCGGGTAGCTCCTTCTGGTAAACGTGTTTCCTCGGGCAGCTTCTACTGGTAGAGGTGTTTCCCTCCTCGGTCAGCTCCTCCTGGTAAAGGTGTTTCCCTCCTCGGGCAGCTTCTCCTGCTAAACGTGTTTCCTCGGCAGCTCCTCCTGGTAAAGGTGTTTCCCTCCTCAGGTAGCTCCTCCTGGTGAAGGTGTTTCCTCGGGCAGCTTCTCCTGGTAAAGATGTTTCCCTCTTCGGGCAGCTTCTCCTGGTGGAGGTGTTTCCTCGGGCAGCTCCTCCTGGTAAAGGTGTTTCCTTCCTCGGGCAGCTCCTCCTGGGAAAGGTGTTTCCTCGGGCAGCTTCTCCTGGTAAACGTGTTTCCTCGGCAGCTCCTCCTGGTAAAGGTGTTTCCCTCCTCAGGTAGCTCCTCCTGGTGAAGGTGTTTCCTCGGGCAGCTTCTCCTGCTAAAGGTGTTTCCCCGGGCAGATCCTCCTGGCAAAAGTGTTCCCTTGTGCAGCTTCTCCTGGTAAAGGTGTTTTCTCGGGCAGCTCTTCCTGGTAGCGGTGTTTCCCTCCTCGGGCAGCTCCTCCTCGTAAAGGTGTTTCCTCGGGCATCTCCTCTTGGTAAAGGTGTTCCCTCGGGCAGCTCCTCCTGGTAAAGGTGTTTCCTCGGGCAGCTTCTCCTGGTAAAGGTGTTTCCCTCTTCGGGCAGCTTCTCCTGGTGGAGGTGTTTCCTCGGGCAGCTCCTCCTGGTAAAGGTGTTTCCCTCCTCGGGCAGCTCCTCCTGCTGGAGGAGTTTCCCTCCTGGGGCAGCTCCTCTTGGTAAAGGTGTTTCCTCGGGCAGCTTCTCCTGGTAAATGTGTTTCCTCGGGCAGCTCCTCCAGGTAAAGGTGTTCTCTCGGGCAGATCCTCCTGGTAAAGGTGTTTCCTTGGGCAGCTCCTCCTGGTAAAGGTTTTTCCCTCCTCAGGTAGCTCCTCCTGGTGAAGGTGTTTCCTCGGGCAGCTTCTCCTGGTAAAGGTGTTTCCTCGGTCAGCTCGTCCGGGTAAAGGTTTTTCCCTCCTCGGGCAGCTCCTCCTGGTAAAGGTGTTTCCTCTTCGGGCAGCTGCTCCTGGTAAAGGTGTTTCCCTCCTCGGGCAGCTTCTCCTGGTGGAGGTGTTTCCTCGGGCAGCTCCTCCTGGTAAAGGTGTTTCCCTCCTCAGGTAGCTCCTCCTGGTGAAGGTGTTTCCTCGGGCAGCTTCTCCTGCTAAAGGTGTTTCCCCGGGCAGATCCTCCTGGCAAAAGTGTTCCCTTGTGCAGCTTCTCCTGGTAAAGGTGTTTTCTCGGGCAGCTCTTCCTGGTAGCGGTGTTTCCCTCCTCGGGCAGCTCCTCCTCGTAAAGGTGTTTCCTCGGGCATCTCCTCTTGGTAAAGGTGTTCCCTCGGGCAGCTCCTCCTGGTAAAGGTGTTTCCTCGGGCAGCTTCTCCTGGTAAAGGTGTTTCCCTCCTCGGGCAGCTCCTCCTGGTAGAGGTGTTTCCCTCCTGGGGCAGCTCCTCTTGGTAAAGGTGTTTCCTCGGGCAGCTTCTCCTGGTAAATGTGTTTCCTCGGGCAGCTCCTCCTGGTAAAGGTGTTCTCTCGGGCAGCTCCTCCTGGTAAAGGTGTTTCCTTGGGCAGCTCCTCCTGGTAAAGGAGTTTCCCTCCTCAGGTAGCTCCTTCTGGTGAAGGTGTTTCCTCGGGCAGCTTCTCCTGGTAAAGGTGTTTCCTCGGTCGGCTCGTCCGGGTAAAGGTTTTTCCCCTCCTCGGGCAGCTCCTCCTGGTAAAGGTGTTTCCCTCTTCGGGCAGCTGCTCCTGGTAAAGGTGTTTCCCTCCTCGGGCATCTGCTCCTGGGAAAGGTGTTTCCTCGGGCAGCTTCTCCTGGTAAAGGTGTTTCCACGGGTAGTGTTTCCCTCCTCGGCCAGCTCCTCCTGGTAACGGTGTTTCCTCGGGCAGCTCCTCCTGGTAAAGTTGTTTCCTCGGGCAGCTCCTTCTGGTAAAGGTGTTTCCGTCCTTGGGAGCTCCTTCTGGTAAATGTGTTCCCTTCGGCAGCTTCTCCTGGTAAAAATGTTTCCTCGGGCAGCTCCTCCTGGTAAATGTGTTTCCCTCCTCGGGCAGCTCCTCCTGGTAAAGGTGTTTCCTCGGGCAGCTCCTCTTGGTAAAGGTGTTTCCCTCCTCGGGCAGCTCCTCCTGGTAAAGGTGTTTCCTCGGGCAGCACCTCCTGGTAAAGGTGATTCCCTGCTCGGGCAGCTCCTCCTGATAAAGGTGTTTCCCTCCTCGGGTAGCTCCTTCTGGTAAACGTGTTTCCTCGGGCAGCTTCTCCTGGTAAAGGTGTTTCCTCGGCAGCTCCTCCTGGTAAAGGTGTTTTCTCGGGCAACTCCTCCTGGTAAAGGTGTACCCCTCTTCGGGCAGCTCCTCCTGGTAAATGTGCTCCCTTGGGCAGCTCCTCCTGGTAGAGGTGTTTCCCTCCTCGGTCAACTCCTCCTGGTAAAGGTGTTTCCCTCCTCGGGCAGCTTCTCCTGCTAAACGTTTTTCCTCGGCAGCTCCTCCTGGTAAAGGTGTTTCCCTCCTCAGGTAGCTCCTCCTGGTGAAGGTGTTTCCTCGGGCAGCTTCTCCTGCTAAAGGTGTTTCCCCGGGCAGATCCTCCTGGCAAAATTGTTCCCTTGTGCAGCTTCTCCTGGTAAAGGTGTTTTCTCGGGCAGCTCTTCCTGGTAGCGGTGTTTCCCTCCTCGGGCAGCTCCTCCTCGTAAAGGTGTTTCCTCGGGCATCTCCTCTTGGTAAAGGTGTTCCCTCGGGCAGCTCCTCCTGGTAAAGGTGTTTCCTCGGGCAGCTTCTCCTGGTAAAGGTGTTTCCCTCTTCGGGCAGCTACTCCTGGTGGAGGTGTTTCCTCGGGCAGCTCCTCCTGGTAAAGGTGTTTCCCTCCTCGGGCAGCTCCTCCTGCTGGAGGTGTTTCCCTCCTGGGGCAGCTCCTCTTGGTAAAGGTGTTTCCTCGGGCAGCTTCTCCTGGTAATTGTGTTTCCTCGGGCAAGCTCCTCCAGGTAAAGGTGTTTCCTCGGTCAGCTGCTCCGGGTAAAGGTTTTTCCCTCCTCGGGCAGCTCCTCCTGGTAAAGGTGTTTCCCTCTTCGGGCAGCTGCTCCTGGTAAAGATGTTTCCCTCTTCGGGCAGCTTCTCCTGGTGGAGGTGTTTCCTCGGGCAGCTTCTCCTGGTAAAGGTGTTTCCTTCCTCGGCAGCTCCTCCTGGGAAAGGTGTTTCCTCGGGCAGCTTCTCCTGGTAAACGTGTTTCCTCGGCAGCTCCTCCTGGTAAAGGTGTTTCCTCCTCAGGTAGCTCCTCCTGGTGAAGGTGTTTCCTCGGGCAGCTTCTCCTGCTAAAGGTGTTTCCCTGGGCAGATCCTCCTGGCAAAAGTGTTCCCTTGTGCAGCTTCTCCTGGTAAAGGTGTTTTCTCGGGCAGCTCTTCCTGGTAGCGGTGTTTCCCTCCTCGGGCAGCTCCTCCTCGTAAAGGTGTTTCCTCGGGCATCTCCTCTTGGTAAAGGTGTTCCCTCGGGCAGCTCCTCCTGGTAAAGGTGTTTCCTCGGGCAGCTTCTCCTGGTAAAGGTGTTTCCCTCCTCGGGCAGCTCCTCCTGGCAGAGGTGTTTCCCTCCTGGGGCAGCTCCTCTTGGTAAAGGTGTTTCCTCGGGCAGCTTCTCCTGGTTAATGTGTTTCCTCGGGCAGTTCCTCCAGGTAAAGGTGTTCTCTCGGGCAGCTCCTCCTGGTAAAGGTGTTTCCTTGGGCAGCTCCTCCTGGTAAAGGTGTTTCCCTCCTCAGGTAGCTCCTCCTGGTGAAGGTGTTTCCTCGGGCAGCTTCTCCTGGTAAAGGTGTTTCCTCGGTCAGCTCGTCCGGGTAAAGGTTTTTCCCTCCTCGGGCAGCTCCTCCTGGTAAAGGTGTTTCCCTCTTCGGGCAGCTGCTCCTGGTAAAGGTGTTTCCCTCCTCGGGCAGCTTCTCCTGGTGGAGGTGTTTCCTCGGGCAGCTCCTCCTGGTAAAGGTGTTTCCCTCCTCGGGCATCTCCTCCTGGGAAAGGTGTTTCCTCGGGCAGCTTCTCCTGGTAAAGTTGTTTCCACGGGTAGTGTTTCCCTCCTCGTCCAGCTCCTCCTGGTAACGGTGTTTCCTCGGGCAGCTCCTCCTGGTAAAGTTGTTTCCTCGGGCAGCTCCTTCTGGTAAAGGTGTTTCCGTCCTTGGGGAGCTCCTTCTGGTAAATTTGTTCCCTTGGGCAGCTTCTCCTGGTAAAAGTGTTTCCTCGGTCAGCTCCTCCTGGTAAATGTGTTTCCCTCCTCGGGCAGCTCCTCCTGGTAAAGGTGTTTCCTCGGGCAGCTCCTCTTGGTAAAGGTGTTTCCCTCCTCGGGCAGCTCCTCCTGGTAAAGCTGTTTCCTCGGGCAGCACCTCCTGGTAAAGGTGATTCCCTGCTCGGGCAGCTCCTCCTGGTAAAGGTGTTTACCTCCTCGGGTAGCTCCTTCTGGTAAACGTGTTTCCTCGGGCAGCTTCTACTGGTAGAGGTGTTTCCCTCCTCGGTCAGCTCCTCCTGGTAAAGGTGTTTCCCTCCTCGGGCAGCTTCTCCTGCTAAACGTGTTTCCTCGGCAGCTCCTCCTGGTAAAGGTGTTTCCCTCCTCAGGTAGCTCCTCCTGGTGAAGGTGTTTCCTCGGGCAGCTTCTCCTGGTAAAGATGTTTCCCTCTTCGGGCAGCTTCTCCTGGTGGAGGTGTTTCCTCGGGCAGCTCCTCCTGGTAAAGGTGTTTCCTTCCTCGGGCAGCTCCTCCTGGGAAAGGTGTTTCCTCGGGCAGCTTCTCCTGGTAAACGTGTTTCCTCGGCAGCTCCTCCTGGTAAAGGTGTTTCCCTCCTCAGGTAGCTCCTCCTGGTGAAGGTGTTTCCTCGGGCAGCTTCTCCTGCTAAAGGTGTTTCCCCGGGCAGATCCTCCTGGCAAAAGTGTTCCCTTGTGCAGCTTCTCCTGGTAAAGGTGTTTTCTCGGGCAGCTCTTCCTGGTAGCGGTGTTTCCCTCCTCGGGCAGCTCCTCCTCGTAAAGGTGTTTCCTCGGGCATCTCCTCTTGGTAAAGGTGTTCCCTCGGGCAGCTCCTCCTGGTAAAGGTGTTTCCTCGGGCAGCTTCTCCTGGTAAAGGTGTTTCCCTCTTCGGGCAGCTTCTCCTGGTGGAGGTGTTTCCTCGGGCAGCTCCTCCTGGTAAAGGTGTTTCCCTCCTCGGGCAGCTCCTCCTGCTGGAGGAGTTTCCCTCCTGGGGCAGCTCCTCTTGGTAAAGGTGTTTCCTCGGGCAGCTTCTCCTGGTAAATGTGTTTCCTCGGGCAGCTCCTCCAGGTAAAGGTGTTCTCTCGGGCAGATCCTCCTGGTAAAGGTGTTTCCTTGGGCAGCTCCTCCTGGTAAAGGTTTTTCCCTCCTCAGGTAGCTCCTCCTGGTGAAGGTGTTTCCTCGGGCAGCTTCTCCTGGTAAAGGTGTTTCCTCGGTCAGCTCGTCCGGGTAAAGGTTTTTCCCTCCTCGGGCAGCTCCTCCTGGTAAAGGTGTTTCCCTCTTCGGGCAGCTGCTCCTGGTAAAGGTGTTTCCCTCCTCGGGCAGCTTCTCCTGGTGGAGGTGTTTCCTCGGGCAGCTCCTCCTGGTAAAGGTGTTTCCCTCCTCAGGTAGCTCCTCCTGGTGAAGGTGTTTCCTCGGGCAGCTTCTCCTGCTAAAGGTGTTTCCCCGGGCAGATCCTCCTGGCAAAAGTGTTCCCTTGTGCAGCTTCTCCTGGTAAAGGTGTTTTCTCGGGCAGCTCTTCCTGGTAGCGGTGTTTCCCTCCTCGGGCAGCTCCTCCTCGTAAAGGTGTTTCCTCGGGCATCTCCTCTTGGTAAAGGTGTTCCCTCGGGCAGCTCCTCCTGGTAAAGGTGTTTCCTCGGGCAGCTTCTCCTGGTAAAGGTGTTTCCCTCCTCGGGCAGCTCCTCCTGGTAGAGGTGTTTCCCTCCTGGGGCAGCTCCTCTTGGTAAAGGTGTTTCCTCGGGCAGCTTCTCCTGGTAAATGTGTTTCCTCGGGCAGCTCCTCCTGGTAAAGGTGTTCTCTCGGGCAGCTCCTCCTGGTAAAGGTGTTTCCTTGGGCAGCTCCTCCTGGTAAAGGAGTTTCCCTCCTCAGGTAGCTCCTTCTGGTGAAGGTGTTTCCTCGGGCAGCTTCTCCTGGTAAAGGTGTTTCCTCGGTCGGCTCGTCCGGGTAAAGGTTTTTCCCCTCCTCGGGCAGCTCCTCCTGGTAAAGGTGTTTCCCTCTTCGGGCAGCTGCTCCTGGTAAAGGTGTTTCCCTCCTCGGGCATCTGCTCCTGGGAAAGGTGTTTCCTCGGGCAGCTTCTCCTGGTAAAGGTGTTTCCACGGGTAGTGTTTCCCTCCTCGGCCAGCTCCTCCTGGTAACGGTGTTTCCTCGGGCAGCTCCTCCTGGTAAAGTTGTTTCCTCGGGCAGCTCCTTCTGGTAAAGGTGTTTCCGTCCTTGGGGAGCTCCTTCTGGTAAATGTGTTCCCTTCGGCAGCTTCTCCTGGTAAAAATGTTTCCTCGGGCAGCTCCTCCTGGTAAATGTGTTTCCCTCCTCGGGCAGCTCCTCCTGGTAAAGGTGTTTCCTCGGGCAGCTCCTCTTGGTAAAGGTGTTTCCCTCCTCGGGCAGCTCCTCCTGGTAAAGGTGTTTCCTCGGGCAGCACCTCCTGGTAAAGGTGATTCCCTGCTCGGGCAGCTCCTCCTGGTAAAGGTGTATCCCTCCTCGGGTAGCTCCTTCTGGTAAACGTGTTTCCTCGGGCAGCTTCTCCTGGTAAAGGTGTTTCCTCGGGCAGCTCCTCCTGGTAAAGGTGTTTTCTCGGGCAACTCCTCCTGGTAAAGGTGTACCCCTCTTCGGGCAGCTCCTCCTGGTAAATGTGCTCCCTTGGGCAGCTCCTCCTGGTAGAGGTGTTTCCCTCCTCGGTCAACTCCTCCTGGTAAAGGTGTTTCCCTCCTCGGGCAGCTTCTCCTGCTAAACGTTTTTCCTCGGCAGCTCCTCCTGGTAAAGGTGTTTCCCTCCTCAGGTAGCTCCTCCTGGTGAAGGTGTTTCCTCGGGCAGCTTCTCCTGCTAAAGGTGTTTCCCCGGGCAGATCCTCCTGGCAAAATTGTTCCCTTGTGCAGCTTCTCCTGGTAAAGGTGTTTTCTCGGGCAGCTCTTCCTGGTAGCGGTGTTTCCCTCCTCGGGCAGCTCCTCCTCGTAAAGGTGTTTCCTCGGGCATCTCCTCTTGGTAAAGGTGTTCCCTCGGGCAGCTCCTCCTGGTAAAGGTGTTTCCTCGGGCAGCTTCTCCTGGTAAAGGTGTTTCCCTCCTCGGGCAGCTCCTCCTGGTGAAGGTGTTTCCTCGGGCAGCTTCTCCTGGTAAAGGTGTTTCCTCGGTCAGCTCGTCCGGGTAAAGGTTTTTCCCTCCTCGGGCAGCTCCTCCTGGTAAAGGTGTTTCCCTCTTCGGGCAGCTGCTCCTGGTAAAGGTGTTTCCCTCCTCGGGCAGCTTCTCCTGGTGGAGGTGTTTCCTCGGGCAGCTCCTCCTGGTAAAGGTGTTTCCCTCCTCAGGTAGCTCCTCCTAGTGAAGGTGTTTCCTCGGGCAGCTTCTCCTGCTAAAGGTGTTTCCCCGGGCAGATCCTCCTGGCAAAAGTGTTCCCTTGTGCAGCTTCTCCTGGTAAAGGTGTTTTCTCGGGCAGCTCTTCCTGGTAGCGGTGTTTCCCTCCTCGGGCAGCTCCTCCTCGTAAAGGTGTTTCCTCGGGCATCTCCTCTTGGTAAAGGTGTTCCCTCGGGCAGCTCCTCCTGGTAAAGGTGTTTCCTCGGGCAGCTTCTCCTGGTAAAGGTGTTTCCCTCCTCGGGCAGCTCCTCCTGGTAGAGGTGTTTCCCTCCTGGGGCAGCTCCTCTTGGTAAAGGTGTTTCCTTGGGCAGCTTCTCCTGGTAAATGTGTTTCCTCGGGCAGCTCCTCCAGGTAAAGGTGTTCTCTCGGGCAGCTCCTCCTGGTAAAGGTGTTTCCTTGGGCAGCTCCTCCTGGTAAAGGAGATTCCCTCCTCAGGTAGCTCCTTCTGGTGAAGGTGTTTCCTCGGGCAGCTTCTCCTGGTAAAGGTGTTTCCTCGGTCGGCTCGTCCGGGTAAAGGTTTTTCCCCTCCTCGGGCAGCTCCTCCTGGTAAAGGTGTTTCCCTCTTCGGGCAGCTGCTCCTGGTAAAGGTGTTTCCCTCCTCGGGCATCTCCTCCTGGGAAAGGTGTTTCCTCGGGCAGCTTCTCCTGGTAAAGGTGTTTCCACGGGTAGTGTTTCCCTCCTCGGCCAGCTCCTCCTGGTAACGGTGTTTCCTCGGGCAGCTCCTCCTGGTAAAGTTGTTTCCTCGGGCAGCTCCTTCTGGTAAAGGTGTTTCCGTCCTTGGGGAGCTCCTTCTGGTAAATGTGTTCCCTTCGGCAGCTTCTCCTGGTAAAAATGTTTCCTCGGGCAGCTCCTCCTGGTAAATGTGTTTCCCTCCTCGGGCAGCTCCTCCTGGTAAAGGTGTTTCCTCGGGCAGCTCCTCTTGGTAAAGGTGTTTCCCTCCTCGGGCAGCTCCTCCTGGTAAAGGTGTTTCCTCGGGCAGCACCTCCTGGTAAAGGTGATTCCCTGCTCGGGCAGCTCCTCCTGGTAAAGGTGTTTCCCTCCTCGGGTAGCTCCTTCTGGTAAACGTGTTTCCTCGGGCAGCTTCTCCTGGTAAAGGTGTTTCCTCGGGCAGCTACTCCTGGTAAAGGTGTTTTCTCGGGCAACTCCTCCTGGTAAAGGTGTACCCCTCTTCGGGCAGCTCCTCCTGGTAAATGTGCTCCCTTGGGCAGCTCCTCCTGGTAGAGGTGTTTCCCTCCTCGGTCAACTCCTCCTGGTAAAGGTGTTTCCCTCCTCGGGCAGCTTCTCCTGCTAAACGTTTTTCCTCGGCAGCTCCTCCTGGTAAAGGTGTTTCCCTCCTCAGGTAGCTCCTCCTGGTGAAGGTGTTTCCTCGGGCAGCTTCTCCTGCTAAAGGTGTTTCCCCGGGCAGATCCTCCTGGCAAAATTGTTCCCTTGTGCAGCTTCTCCTGGTAAAGGTGTTTTCTCGGGCAGCTCTTCCTGGTAGCGGTGTTTCCCTCCTCGGGCAGCTCCTCCTCGTAAAGGTGTTTCCTCGGGCATCTCCTCTTGGTAAAGGTGTTCCCTCGGGCAGCTCCTCCTGGTAAAGGTGTTTCCTCGGGCAGCTTCTCCTGGTAAAGGTGTTTCCCTCCTCGGGCAGCTCCTCCTGGTAGAGGTGTTTCCCTCCTGGGGCAGCTCCTCTTGGTAAAGGTGTTTCCTCGGGCAGCTTCTCCTGGTAAATGTGTTTCCTCGGGCAGCTCCTCCAGGTAAAGCTGTTCTCTCGGGCAGCTCCTCCTGGTAAAGGTGTTTCCTTGGGCAGCTCCTCCTGGTAAAGGAGTTTCCCTCCTCAGGTAGCTCCTTCTGGTGAAGGTGTTTCCTCGGGCAGCTTCTCCTGGTAAAGGTGTTTCCTCGGTCGGCTCGTCCGGGTAAAGGTTTTTCCCCTCCTCGGGCAGCTCCTCCTGGTAAAGGTGTTTCCCTCTTCGGGCAGCTGCTCCTGGTAAAGGTGTTTCCCTCCTCGGGCATCTCCTCCTGGGAAAGGTGTTTCCTCGGGCAGCTTCTCCTGGTAAAGGTGTTTCCACGGGTAGTGTTTCCCTCCTCGGCCAGCTCCTCCTGGTAATGGTGTTTCCTCGGGCAGCTCCTCCTGGTAAAGTTGTTTCCTCGGGCAGCTCCTTCTGGTAAAGGTGTTTCCGTCCTTGGGGAGCTCCTTCTGGTAAATGTGTTCCCTTCGGCAGCTTCTCCTGGTAAAAATGTTTCCTCGGGCAGCTCCTCCTGGTAAATGTGTTTCCCTCCTCGGGCAGCTCCTCCTGGTAAAGGTGTTTCCTCGGGCAGCTCCTCTTGGTAAAGGTGTTTCCCTCCTCGGGCAGCTCCTCCTGGTAAAGGTGTTTCCTCGGGCAGCACCTCATGGTAAAGGTGATTCCCTGCTCGGGCAGCTCCTCCTGGTAAAGGTGTTTCCCTCCTCGGGTAGCTCCTTCTGGTAAACGTGTTTCCTCGGGCAGCTTCTCCTGGTAAAGGTGTTTCCTCGGGCAGCTCCTCCTGGTAAAGGTGTTTTCTCGGGCAACTCCTCCTGGTAAAGGTGTACCCCTCTTCGGGCAGCTCCTCCTGGTAAATGTGCTCCCTTGGGCAGCTCCTCCTGGTAGAGGTGTATCCCTCCTCGGTCAACTCCTCCTGGTAAAGGTGTTTCCCTCCTCGGGCAGCTTCTCCTGCTAAACGTTTTTCCTCGGCAGCTCCTCCTGGTAAAGGTGTTTCCCTCCTCAGGTAGCTCCTCCTGGTGAAGGTGTTTCCTCGGGCAGCTTCTCCTGGTAAAGGTGTTTTCTCGGGCAGATCCTCCTGGTAAATGTGTTCCCTTGGGCAGCTTCTCCTGGTAAAGGTGTTTTCTCGGGCAGGTCTTCCTGGTAGCGGTGTTTCCCTCCTCGGGCAGCTCCTCCTGGTAAAGGTGTTTCCTCGGGCATCTCCTCTTGGTAAAGGTGTTCCCTCGGGCAGCTCCTCCTGGTAAAGGAGTTTCCACGTGCAGCTTCTCCTGGTAAAGGTGTTTCCCTCCTCGGGCAGCTTCTCCTGGTAAAGGTGTTTCCCTCCTCAGGCAGCTCCTCCTGCTAAAGGTGTTTTCCTCCTTGTGTAGCTCCTCCTGGTAAAGGTGTTTCCTTGGGCAGCTCCTCCTGGTAAAGGTGTTTCCCTCCTCGGGCAGCTCCTCCTGGTAAAGGTGTTTCCCTCTTCGGGCAGCTGCTCCTGGTAAAGGTGTTTCCCTCCTCGGGCATCTGCTCCTGGGAAAGGTGTTTCCTCGGGCAGCTTCTCCTGGTAAAGGTGTTTCCACGGGTAGTGTTTCCCTCCTCGGCCAGCTCCTCCTGGTAACGGTGTTTCCTCGGGCAGCTCCTCCTGGTAAAGGTGTTTCCTCGGGCAGCTCCTCTTGGTAAAGGTGTTTCCCTCCTCGGGCAGCTCCTCCTGGTAAAGGTGTTTCCTCGGGCAGCACCTCCTGGTAAAGGTGATTCCCTGCTCGGGCAGCTCCTCCTGGTAAAGGTGTTTCCCTCCTCGGGTAGCTCCTTCTGGTAAACGTGTTTCCTCGGGCAGCTTCTCCTGGTAAAGGTGTTTCCTCGGGCAGCTCCTCCTGGTAAAGGTGTTTTCTCGGGCAACTCCTCCTGGTAAAGGTGTACCCCTCTTCGGGCAGCTCCTCCTGGTAAATGTGCTCCCTTGGGCAGCTCCTCCTGGTAGAGGTGTTTCCCTCCTCGGTCAACTCCTCCTGGTAAAGGTGTTTCCCTCCTCGGGCAGCTTCTCCTGCTAAACGTTTTTCCTCGGCAGCTCCTCCTGGTAAAGGTGTTTCCCTCCTCAGGTAGCTCCTCCTGGTGAAGGTGTTTCCTCGGGCAGCTTCTCCTGCTAAAGGTGTTTCCCCGGGCAGATCCTCCTGGCAAAATTGTTCCCTTGTGCAGCTTCTCCTGGTAAAGGTGTTTTCTCGGGCAGCTCTTCCTGGTAGCGGTGTTTCCCTCCTCGGGCAGCTCCTCCTCGTAAAGGTGTTTCCTCGGGCATCTCCTCTTGGTAAAGGTGTTCCCTCGGGCAGCTCCTCCTGGTAAAGGTGTTTCCTCGGGCAGCTTCTCCTGGTAAAGGTGTTTCCCTCCTCGGGCAGCTCCTCCTGGTGAAGGTGTTTCCTCGGGCAGCTTCTCCTGGTAAAGGTGTTTCCTCGGTCAGCTCGTCCGGGTAAAGGTTTTTCCCTCCTCAGGCAGCTCCTCCTGGTAAAGGTGTTTCCCTCTTCGGGCAGCTGCTCCTGGTAAAGGTGTTTCCCTCCTCGGGCAGCTTCTCCTGGTGGAGGTGTTTCCTCGGGCAGCTCCTCCTGGTAAAGGTGTTTCCCTCCTCAGGTAGCTCCTCCTAGTGAAGGTGTTTCCTCGGGCAGCTTCTCCTGCTAAAGGTGTTTCCCCGGGCAGATCCTCCTGGCAAAAGTGTTCCCTTGTGCAGCTTCTCCTGGTAAAGGTGTTTTCTCGGGCAGCTCTTCCTGGTAGCGGTGTTTCCCTCCTCGGGCAGCTCCTCCTCGTAAAGGTGTTTCCTCGGGCATCTCCTCTTGGTAAAGGTGTTCCCTCGGGCAGCTCCTCCTGGTAAAGGTGTTTCCTCGGGCAGCTTCTCCTGGTAAAGGTGTTTCCCTCCTCGGGCAGCTCCTCCTGGTAGAGGTGTTTCCCTCCTGGGGCAGCTCCTCTTGGTAAAGGTGTTTCCTCGGGCAGCTTCTCCTGGTAAATGTGTTTCCTCGGGCAGCTCTTCCAGGTAAAGGTGTTCTCTCGGGCAGCTCCTCCTGGTAAAGGTGTTTCCTTGGGCAGCTCCTCCTGGTAAAGGAGTTTCCCTCCTCAGGTAGCTCCTTCTGGTGAAGGTGTTTCCTCGGGCAGCTTCTCCTGGTAAAGGTGTTTCCTCGGTCGGCTCGTCCGGGTAAAGGTTTTTCCCCTCCTCGGGCAGCTCCTCCTGGTAAAGGTGTTTCCCTCTTCGGGCAGCTGCTCCTGGTAAAGGTGTTTCCCTCCTCGGGCATCTCCTCCTGGGAAAGGTGTTTCCTCGGGCAGCTTCTCCTGGTAAAGGTGTTTCCACGGGTAGTGTTTCCCTCCTCGGCCAGCTCCTCCTGGTCACGGTGTTTCCTCGGGCAGCTCCTCCTGGTAAAGTTGTTTCCTCGGGCAGCTCCTTCTGGTAAAGGTGTTTCCGTCCTTGGGGAGCTCCTTCTGGTAAATGTGTTCCCTTCGGCAGCTTCTCCTGGTAAAAATGTTTCCTCGGGCAGCTCCTCCTGGTAAATGTGTTTCCCTCCTCGGGCAGCTCCTCCTGGTAAAGGTGTTTCCTCGGGCAGCTCCTCTTGGTAAAGGTGTTTCCCTCCTCGGGCAGCTCCTCCTGGTAAAGGTGTTTCCTCGGGCAGCACCTCCTGGTAAAGGTGATTCCCTGCTCGGGCAGCTCCTCCTGGTAAAGGTGTTTCCCTCCTCGGGTAGCTCCTTCTGGTAAACGTGTTTCCTCGGGCAGCTTCTCCTGGTAAAGGTGTTTCCTCGGGCAGCTCCTCCTGGTAAAGGTGTTTTCTCGGGCAACTCCTCCTGGTAAAGGTGTACCCCTCTTCGGGCAGCTCCTCCTGGTAAATGTGCTCCCTTGGGCAGCTCCTCCTGGTAGAGGTGTTTCCCTCCTCGGTCAACTCCTCCTGGTAAAGGTGTTTCCCTCCTCGGGCAGCTTCTCCTGCTAAACGTTTTTCCTCGGCAGCTCCTCCTGGTAAAGGTGTTTCCCTCCTCAGGTAGCTCCTCCTGGTGAAGGTGTTTCCTCGGGCAGCTTCTCCTGCTAAAGGTGTTTCCCCGGGCAGATCCTCCTGGCAAAATTGTTCCCTTGTGCAGCTTCTCCTGGTAAAGGTGTTTTCTCGGGCAGCTCTTCCTGGTAGCGGTGTTTCCCTCCTCGGGCAGCTCCTCCTCGTAAAGGTGTTTCCTCGGGCATCTCCTCTTGGTAAAGGTGTTCCCTCGGGCAGCTCCTCCTGGTAAAGGTGTTTCCTCGGGCAGCTTCTCCTGGTAAAGGTGTTTCCCTCCTCGGGCAGCTCCTCCTGGTAGAGGTGTTTCCCTCCTGGGGCAGCTCCTCTTGGTAAAGGTGTTTCCTCGGGCAGCTTCTCCTGGTAAATGTGTTTCCTCGGGCAGCTCCTCCAGGTAAAGGTGTTCTCTCGGGCAGCTCCTCCTGGTAAAGGTGTTTCCTTGGGCAGCTCCTCCTGGTAAAGGAGTTTCCCTCCTCAGGTAGCTCCTTCTGGTGAAGGTGTTTCCTCGGGCAGCTTCTCCTGGTAAAGGTGTTTCCTCGGTCGGCTCGTCCGGGTAAAGGTTTTTCCCCTCCTCGGGCAGCTCCTCCTGGTAAAGGTGTTTCCCTCTTCGGGCAGCTGCTCCTGGTAAAGGTGTTTCCCTCCTCGGGCATCTCCTCCTGGGAAAGGTGTTTCCTCGGGCAGCTTCTCCTGGTAAAGGTGTTTCCACGGGTAGTGTTTCCCTCCTCGGCCAGCTCCTCCTGGTAATGGTGTTTCCTCGGGCAGCTCCTCCTGGTAAAGTTGTTTCCTCGGGCAGCTCCTTCTGGTAAAGGTGTTTCCGTCCTTGGGGAGCTCCTTCTGGTAAATGTGTTCCCTTCGGCAGCTTCTCCTGGTAAAAATGTTTCCTCGGGCAGCTCCTCCTGGTAAATGTGTTTCCCTCCTCGGGCAGCTCCTCCTGGTAAAGGTGTTTCCTCGGGCAGCTCCTCTTGGTAAAGGTGTTTCCCTCCTCGGGCAGCTCCTCCTGGTAAAGGTGTTTCCTCGGGCAGCACCTCATGGTAAAGGTGATTCCCTGCTCGGGCAGCTCCTCCTGGTAAAGGTGTTTCCCTCCTCGGGTAGCTCCTTCTGGTAAACGTGTTTCCTCGGGCAGCTTCTCCTGGTAAAGGTGTTTCCTCGGGCAGCTCCTCCTGGTAAAGGTGTTTTCTCGGGCAACTCCTCCTGGTAAAGGTGTACCCCTCTTCGGGCAGCTCCTCCTGGTAAATGTGCTCCCTTGGGCAGCTCCTCCTGGTAGAGGTGTTTCCCTCCTCGGTCAACTCCTCCTGGTAAAGGTGTTTCCCTCCTCGGGCAGCTTCTCCTGCTAAACGTTTTTCCTCGGCAGCTCCTCCTGGTAAAGGTGTTTCCCTCCTCAGGTAGCTCCTCCTGGTGAAGGTGTTTCCTCGGGCAGCTTCTCCTGGTAAAGGTGTTTTCTCGGGCAGATCCTCCTGGTAAATGTGTTCCCTTGGGCAGCTTCTCCTGGTAAAGGTGTTTTCTCGGGCAGGTCTTCCTGGTAGCGGTGTTTCCCTCCTCGGGCAGCTCCTCCTGGTAAAGGTGTTTCCTCGGGCATCTCCTCTTGGTAAAGGTGTTCCCTCGGGCAGCTCCTCCTGGTAAAGGAGTTTCCACGTGCAGCTTCTCCTGGTAAAGGTGTTTCCCTCCTCGGGCAGCTTCTCCTGGTAAAGGTGTTTCCCTCCTCAGGCAGCTCCTCCTGCTAAAGGTGTTTTCCTCCTTGTGTAGCTCCTCCTGGTAAAGGTGTTTCCTTGGGCAGCTCCTCCTGGTAAAGGTGTTTCCCTCCTCGGGCAGCTACTCCTGGTAAAGGTGTTTCCCTCCACGGGCAGCTCCTCCTGGTAAAGGTGTTTCCTCGGTCAGCTCCTCCGGGTAAAGGTTTTTCCCTCCTCGGGCAGCTCCTCCTGGTAAAGGTGTTTCCCTCTTCGGGCAGCTGCTCCTGGTAAAGGTGTTTCCCTCCTCGGGCAGCTCCTCCTGGTAAAGGTGTTTCCCTCCTCGGGCAGTTCCTCCTGGTAAAGGTGTTTCCCTCCTCGGGCAGCTCCTCCTGGGAAAGGTGTTTCCTCGGGCAGCTTCTCCTGGTAAAGCTGTTTCCACGGGTAGTGTTTCCCTCCTCGGGCAGCTTCTCCTGGTAACGGTGTTTCCTCGGGCAGCTCCTCCTGGTAAAGTTGTTTCCTCGGGCAGCTCCTCCTGGTAAAGGTGTTTCCGTCCTTGGGGAGCTCCTCCTGGTAAATGTGTTCCTTTGGGCATCTTGTCCTGGTAAAAGTGTTTCCTCGGGCAGCTTCTCCTGTTAAAGGTGTGTCCTCAGGTAGTGTTTCCCTCCTCGGGCAGCTCCTCCTGGTAAAGGTGTTTCCTTGGGCAGCTCCTCCTGGTAAAGGTGTTTCCCTCCTCGGGGAGCTCCTCCTGGTAAATGTGTTCCTTTGGGCATCTTGTCCTGGTAAAGGTGTTTCCTCGGGCAGCTCTTCCTGGTAGAGGTGTTTCCCCCCTCGGGCAGCTCCTCCTGGTAAAAGTGTTTCCTCGGGCAGCCCCTCCTGGGAAAGGTGTTTCCCTCCTCGGGCAGCTCCTCCTGGTAAAGGTGTTTCCTCGGGAAGCTCCTCCTGGTAAAGGTGATTCCCTCCTCGGGCAGCTCCTCCTGGTAAAGGTGTTCCCTCGGGCAGCTCCTCCTGGTTAAGGTGTTTCCCAGCTCGGGCAGCTCCTCCTGGTAAACGTGTTTCTCTCCTCGGGCGGCTCCTCCTGGTAAACGTGTTTGCCTCCTCGGGCAGCTCCTCCTGGTAAAGGTGTTTCCTCGGACCGCTCCTCCTGGTAAAGGTGTTTCCTCGGGCAGCTCCTCCTGGTAAAGGTGTTTCCTCTGGCAGCTTCTCCTGGTAAAGGTGTTTCCCTGCTCGGGCAGCTCCACCTGGTAAACGTGTTTCCCTCCTCGGGCAGCTCCTCCTGGTAAAGGTGTTTTCTCGGGCAGCTCCTCCTGGTAAAGGTGTACCCCTCCTCGGGCAGCTCCACCTGGTAAATGTGTTCCCTTGGGCAGCTCCTCCTGGTAGAGGTGTTTCCCTCCTCGGTCAGCTACTCCTGGTAAGGTTGTTTCCCTTCTCGAGCAGCTTCTCCTGCTAAACGTGTTTCCTCGGCAGCTCCTCCTGGTAAATGTGTTTCCCTCCTCGGGCAGCTCCTCCTGGTAAAGGTGTTTCCTCGGGCAGCTCCTCTTGGTAAAGGTGTTTCCCTCCTCGGGCAGCTCCTCCTGGTAAAGGTGTTTCCTCGGGCAGCACCTCCTGGTAAAGGTGATTCCCTGCTCGGGCAGCTCCTCCTGGTAAAGGTGTTTCCCTCCTCGGGTAGCTCCTTCTGGTAAACGTGTTTCCTCGGGCAGCTTCTCCTGGTAAAGGTGTTTCCTCGGGCAGCTCCTCCTGGTAAAGGTGTTTTCTCGGGCAACTCCTCCTGGTAAAGGTGTACCCCTCTTCGGGCAGCTCCTCCTGGTAAATGTGCTCCCTTGGGCAGCTCCTCCTGGTAGAGGTGTTTCCCTCCTCGGTCAACTCCTCCTGGTAAAGGTGTTTCCCTCCTCGGGCAGCTTCTCCTGCTAAACGTTTTTCCTCGGCAGCTCCTCCTGGTAAAGGTGTTTCCCTCCTCAGGTAGCTCCTCCTGGTGAAGGTGTTTCCTCGGGCAGCTTCTCCTGGTAAAGGTGTATTCTCGGGCAGATCCTCCTGGTAAATGTGTTCCCTTGGGCACCTTCTCCTGGTAAAGGTGTTTTCTCGGGCAGCTCTTCCTGGTAGCGGTGTTTCCCTCCTCGGGCAGCTCCTCCTGGTAAAGGTGTTTCCTCGGGCATCTCCTCTTGGTAAAGGTGTTCCCTCGGGCAGCTCCTCCTGGTAAAGGAGTTTCCACGTGCAGCTTCTCCTGGTAAAGGTGTTTCCCTCCTCGGGCAGCTTCTCCTGGTAAAGGTGTTTCCCTCCTCAGGCAGCTCCTCCTGCTAAAGGTGTTTTCCTCCTTGTGTAGCTCCTCCTGGTAAAGGTGTTTCCTTGGGCAGCTCCTCCTGGTAAAGGTGTTTCCCTCCTCGGGCAGCTACTCCTGGTAAAGGTGTTTCCCTCCACGGGCAGCTCCTCCTGGTAAAGGTGTTTCCTCGGTCAGCTCCTCCGGGTAAAGGTTTTTCCCTCCTCGGGCAGCTCCTCCTGGTAAAGGTGTTTCCCTCTTCGGGCAGCTGCTCCTGGTAAAAGTGTTTCCCTCCTCGGGCAGCTCCTCCTGGTAAAGGTGTTTCCCTCCTCGGGCAGTTCCTCCTGGTAAAGGTGTTTCCCTCCTCGGGCAGCTCCTCCTGGGAAAGGTGTTTCCTCGGGCAGCTTCTCCTGGTAAAGCTGTTTCCACGGGTAGTGTTTCCCTCCTCGGGCAGCTTCTCCTGGTAACGGTGTTTCCTCGGGCAGCTCCTCCTGGTAAAGTTGTTTCCTCGGGCAGCTCCTCCTGGTAAAGGTGTTTCCGTCCTTGGGGAGCTCCTCCTGGTAAATGTGTTCCTTTGGGCATCTTGTCCTGGTAAAAGTGTTTCCTCGGGCAGCTTCTCCTGTTAAAGGTGTGTCCTCAGGTAGTGTTTCCCTCCTCGGGCAGCTTCTCCTGGTAAAGGTGTTTCCTTGGGCAGCTCCTCCTGGTAAAGGTGTTTCCCTCCTCGGGGAGCTCCTCCTGGTAAATGTGTTCCTTTGGGCATCTTGTCCTGGTAAACGTGTTTCCTCGGGCAGCTCTTCCTGGTAGAGGTGTTTCCCCCCTCGGGCAGCTCCTCCTGGTAAAAGTGTTTCCTCGGGCAGCCCCTCCTGGTAAAGGTGTTTCCCTCCTCGGGCAGCTCCTCCTGGTAAAGGTGTTTCCTCGGGCAGCTCCTCCTGGTAAAGGTGATTCCCTCCTCGGGCAGCTCCTCCTGGTAAAGGTGTTCCCTCGGGCAGCTCCTCCTGGTTAAGGTGTTTCCCAGCTCGGGCAGCTCCTCCTGGTAAACCTGTTTCTCTCCTCGGGCGGCTCCTCCTGGTAAACGTGTTTGCCTCCTCGGGCAGCTCCTCCTGGTAAAGGTGTTTCCTCGGACCGCTCCTCCTGGTAAAGGTGTTTCCTCGGGCAGCTCCTCCTGGTAAAGGTGTTTCCTCTGGCAGCTTCTCCTGGTAAAGGTGTTTCCCTGCTCGGGCAGCTCCACCTGGTAAACGTGTTTCCCTCCTCGGGCAGCTCCTCCTGGTAAAGGTGTTTTCTCGGGCAGCTCCTCCTGGTAAAGGTGTACCCCTCCTCGGGCAGCTCCACCTGGTAAATGTGTTCCCTTGGGCAGCTCCTCCTGGTAGAGGTGTTTCCCTCCTCGGTCAGCTACTCCTGGTAAGGTTGTTTCCCTTCTCGAGCAGCTTCTCCTGCTAAACGTGTTTCCTCGGCAGCTCCTCCTGGTAAAGGTGTTTCCCTCCTCAGGTAGCTCCTCCTGGTGAAGGTGTTTCCTCGGGCAGCTTCTCCTGCTAAAGGTGTTTCCTCGGGCAGATCCTCCTGGCAAAAGTGTTCCCTTGTGCAGCTTCTCCTGGTAAAGGTGTTTTCTCGGGCAGCTCTTCCTGGTAGCGGTCTTTCCCTCCTCGGGCAGCTCCTCCTGGTAGAGGTGTTTCCCTCCTGGGGCAGCTCCTCTTGGTAAAGGTGTTTCCTCGGGCAGCTTCTCCTGGTAAATGTGTTTTCTCGGCAGCTCCTCCAGGTAAAGGTGTTCTCTCGGGTAGCTCCTCCTGGTAAAGGTGTTTCCTTGGGCAGCTCCTCCTGGTAAAGGTGTTTCCCTCCTCAGGTAGCTCCTCCTGGTGAAGGTGTTTCCTCGGGCAGCTTCTCCTGGTAAAGGTGTTTCCTCTGTCAGCTCGTCCGGGTAAAGGTTTTTCCCTCCTCGGGCATCTCCTCCTGGTAAAGCTGTTTCCCTCTTCGGGCAGCTGCTCCTGGGAAAGGTGTTTCCCTCCTCGGGCAGCTTCTCCTGGTGGAGGTGTTTCCTCGGGCAGCTCCTCCTGGTAAAGGTGTTTCCCTCCTCGGGCAGCTCCTCCTGGGAAAGGTGTTTCCTCGGGCAGCTCCTCCTGGTAAAGTTGTTTCCTCGGGCAGCTCCTCCTGGTAAAGGTGTTTCCGTCCTTGGGGTGCTCCATCTGGTAAATGTGTTCCCTTGGGCAGCTTCTCCTGGTAAAAGTGTTTCCTCGGGCAGCTCCTCCTGGTAAATGTGTTTCCCTCCTCGGGCAGCTCCTCCTGGTAAAGGTGTTTCCTCGGGCAGCTCCTCTTGGTAAAGGTGTTTCCCTCCTCGGGCAGCTCCTCCTGGTAAAGGTGTTTCCTCGGGCAGCACCTCCTGGTAAAGGTATTTCCCTGCTCGGGCAGCTCCTCCTGGTAGAGGTGTTTCCCTCCTCGGTCATCTCCTCCTGGTAAAGGTGTTTCCCTCCTCTGGCAGCTTCTCCTGCTAAACGTTTTTCCTCGGCAGCTCCTCCTGGTAAAGGTGTTTCCCTCCTCAGGTCGCTCCTCCTGGTGCAGGTGTTTCCTCGGGCAGCTTCTCCTGGTAAAGGTGTTTTCTCGGGCAGCTCTTCCTGGTAGCGGTGTTTCCCTCCTCGGGCAGCTCCTCCTGGTATAGGTGTTTCCTCGGGCATCTCCTCTTGGTAAAGGTGTTCCCTGGGGCAGCTACTCCTGGTAAAGGTGTTTCCACGTGCAGCTTCTCCTGGTAAAGGTGTTTCCCTCCTCGGGCAGCTTCTCCTGGTAAAGGTGTTTCCCTCCTCAGGCAGCTCCTCCTGCTAAAGTTGTTTTCTTCCTTGTGTAGCTCCTCCTGGTAAAGGTGTTTCCTTGGGCAGCTCCTCCTGGTGAAGGTGTTTCCCTCCTCGGGCAGCTGCTCCTGGTAAAGGTTTTTCCATCCACGGGCAGCTGCTCCTGGGAAAGGTGTTTCCTCGGGCAGCTTCTCCTGGTAAAGGTGTTTCCACGGGTAGTGTTTCCCTCCTCGGCCAGCTCCTCCTGGTAACGGTGTTTCCTCGGGCAGCTCCTCCTGGTAAAGTTGTTTCCTCGGGCAGCTCCTTCTGGTAAAGGTGTTTCCGTCCTTGGGGAGCTCCTTCTGGTAAAGGTGTTTTCTCGGGCAGCTCTTCCTGGTAAAGGTGTACCCCTCCTCGGGCAGCTCCACCTGGTAAATGTGTTCCCTTGGGCAGCTCCTCCTGGTAGAGGTGTTTCCCTCCTCGGTCAGCTACTCCTGGTAAGGTTGTTTCCCTTCTCGAGCAGCATCTCCTGCTAAACGTGTTTCCTCGGCAGCTCCTCCTGGTAAAGGTGTTTCCCTCCTCAGGTAGCTCCTCCTGGTGAAGGTGTTTCCTCGGGCAGCTTCTCCTGCTAAAGGTGTTTCCTCGGGCAGATCCTCCTGGCAAAAGTGTTCCCTTGTGCAGCTTCTCCTGGTAAAGGTGTTTTCTCGGGCAGCTCTTCCTGGTAGCGGTGTTTCCCTCCTCGGGCAGCTCCTCCTCGTAAAGGTGTTTCCTCGGGCATCTCCTCTTGGTAAAGGTGTTTCCTCGGGCAGCTTCTCCTGGTAAAGGTGTTTCCCTCCTCGGGCAGCTCCTCCTGGTAGAGGTGTTTCCCTCCTGGGGCAGCTCCTCTTGGTAAAGGTGTTTCCTCGGGCAGCTTCTCCTGGTAAATGTGTTTTCTCGGGCAGCTCCTCCAGGTAAAGGTGTTCTCTCGGGTAGCTCCTCCTGGTAAAGGTGTTTCCTTGGGCAGCTCCTCCTGGTAAAGGTGTTTCCCTCCTCAGGTAGCTCCTCCTGGTGAAGGTGTTTCCTCGGGCAGCTTCTCCTGGTAAAGGTGTTTCCTCGGTCAGCTCGTCCGGGTAAAGGTTTTTCCCTCCTCGGGCATCTCCTCCTGGTAAAGGTGTTTCCCTCTTCGGGCAGCTGCTCCTGGGAAAGGTGTTTCCCTCCTCGGGCAGCTTCTCCTGGTGGAGATGTTTCCTCGGGCAGCTCCTCCTGGTAAAGGTGTTTCCCTCCTCGGGCAGCTCCTCCTGGGAAAGGTGTTTCCTCGGGCAGCTTCTCCTGGTAAAGGTGTTTCCACGGGTAGAGTTTCCCTCCTCGGGCAGCTCCTCCTGGTAACGGTGTTTCCTCGGGCAGCTCCTCCTGGTAAAGTTGTTTCCTCGGGCAGCTCCTCCTGGTAAAGGTGTTTCCGTCCTTGGGGTGCTCCATCTGGTAAATGTGTTCCCTTGGGCAGCTTCTCCTGGTAAAAGTGTTTCCTCGGGCAGCTCCTCCTGGTAAATGTGTTTCCCTCCTCGGGCAGCTCCTCCTGGTAAAGGTGTTTCCTCGGGCAGCTCCTCTTGGTAAAGGTGTTTCCCTCCTCGGGCAGCTCCTCCTGGTAAAGGTGTTTCCTCGGGCAGCACCTCCTGGTAAAGGTATTTCCCTGCTCGGGCAGCTCCTCCTGGTAAAGGTGTTTCCCTCCTCGGGTAGCTCCTTCTGGTAGACGTGTTTCCTCGGGCAGCTTCTACTGGTAAAGGTGTTTCCTCGGGCAGCTCCTCCTGGTAAAGGTGTTTTCTCAGGCAGCTCCTCCTGGTAAAGGTTTACCCCTCTTCGGGCAGCTCCTCCTGGTAAATGTGTTCCCTTGGGCAGCTCCTCCTGGTAGAGGTGTTTCCCTCCTCGGTCATCTCCTCCTGGTAAAGGTGTTTCCCTCCTCTGGCAGCTTCTCCTGCTAAACGTTTTTCCTCGGCAGCTCCTCCTGGTAAAGGTGTTTCCCTCCTCAGGTCGCTCCTCCTGGTGCAGGTGTTTCCTCGCGCAGCTTCTCCTGGTAAAGTTGTTTTCTCGGGCAGATCCTCCTGGTAAATGTGTTCCCTTGGGCAGCTTCTCCTGGTAAAGGTGTTTTCTCGGGCAGCTCTTCCTGGTAGCGGTGTTTCCCTCCTCGGGCAGCTCCTCCTGGTATAGGTGTTTCCTCGGGCATCTCCTCTTGGTAAAGGTGTTCCCTGGGGCAGCTACTCCTGGTAAAGGTGTTTCCACGTGCAGCTTCTCCTGGTAAAGGTGTTTCCCTCCTCGGGCAGCTTCTCCTGGTAAAGGTGTTTCCCTCCTCAGGCAGCTCCTCCTGCTAAAGTTGTTTTCTTCCTTGTGTAGCTCCTCCTGGTAAAGGTGTTTTCTTGGGCAGCTCCTCCTGGTGAAGGTGTTTCCCTCCTCGGGCAGCTTCTCCTGGTAAAGGTTTTTCCATCCACCGGCAGCTCCTCCTGGGAAAGGTGTTTCCTCGGGCAGCTTCTCCTGGTAAAGGTGTTTCCACGGGTAGTGTTTCCCTCCTCGGCCAGCTCCTCCTGGTAACGGTGTTTCCTCGGGCAGCTCCTCCTGGTAAAGTTGTTTCCTCGGGCAGCTCCTTCTGGTAAAGGTGTTTCCGTCCTTGGGGAGCTCCTTCTGGTAAATGTGTTCCCTTGGGCAGCTTCTCCTGGTAAAAGTGTTTCCTCGGGCAGCTCCTCTTGGTAAAGGTGTTTCCCTCCTCGGGCAGCTCCTCCTGGTAAAGCTGTTTCCTCGGGCAGCACCTCCTGGTAAAGGTGATTCCCTGCTCGGGCAGCTCCTCCTGGTAAAGGTGTTTCCCTCCTCGGGTAGCTCCTTCTGGTAAACGTGTTTCCTCGGGCAGCTTCTACTGGTAAAGGTGTTTGTCGGGCAGCTCCTCCTGGTAAAGGTGTTTTCTCGGGCAGCTCCTCCTGGTAAAGGTGTACCCCTCTTCGGGCAGCTCCTCCTGGTAAATGAGTTCCCTTGGGCAGATCCTCCTGGTAGAGGTGTTTAACTCCTCGGTCAGCTCCTCCTGGTAAAGGTGTTTCCCTCCTCGGGCAGCTTCTCCTGCTAAACGTGTTTCCTCGGCAGCTCCTCCTGGTAAAGGTGTTTCCCTCCTCAGGTAGCTCCTCCTGGTGAAGGTGTTTCCTCGGGCAGCTTCTCCTGGTAAAGATGTTTCCCTCTTCGGGCAGCCTCTCCTGGTGGAGGTGTTTCCTCGGGCAGCTCCTCCTGGTAAAGGTGTTTCCTTCCTCGGGCAGCTCCTCCTGGGAAAGGTGTTTCCTCGGGCAGCTTCTCCTGGTAAACGTGTTTCCTCGGCAGCTCCTCCTGGTAAAGGTGTTTCCCTCCTCAGGTAGCTCCTCCTGGTGAAGGTGTTTCCTCGGACAGCTTCTCCTGCTAAAGGTGTTTCCCCGGGCAGATCCTCCAGGCAAAAGTGTTCCCTTGTGCAGCTTCTCCTGGTAAAGGTGTTTTCTCGGGCAGCTCTTCCTCGTAGCGGTGTTTCCCTCCTCGGGCAGCTCCTCCTCGTAAAGGTGTTTCCTCGGGCATCTCCTCTTGGTAAAGGTGTTCCCTCGGGCAGCTCCTCCTGGTAAAGGTGTTTCCTCGGGCAGCTTCTCCTGGTAAAGGTGTTTCCCTCTTCGGGCAGCTCCTCCTGCTGGAGGTGTTTCCCTCCTGGGGCAGCTCCTCTTGGTAAAGGTGTTTCCTCGGGCAGCTTCTCCTGGTAAATGTGTTTCCTCGGGCAGCTCCTCCAGGTAAAGGTGTTCTCTCGGGCAGATCCTCCTGGTAAAGGTGTTTCCTTGGGCAGCTCCTCCTGGTAAAGGTGTTTCCCTCCTCAGGTAGCTCCTCCTGGTGAAGGTGTTTCCTCGGGCAGCTTCTCCTGGTAAAGGTGTTTCCTCGGTCAGCTCGTCCGGGTAAAGGTTTTTCCCTCCTCGGGCAGCTCCTCCTGGTAAAGGTGTTTCCCTCTTCGGGCAGCTGCTCCTGGTAAAGGTGTTTCCCTCCTCGGGCAGCTTCTCCTGGTGGAGGTGTTTCCTCGGGCAGCTCCTCCTGGTAAAGGTGTTTCCCTCCTCGGGCATCTCCTCCTGGGAAAGGTGTTTCCTCGGGCAGCTTCTCCTGGTAAAGGTGTTTCCACGGGTAGTGTTTCCCTCCTCGGCCAGCTCCTCCTGGTAACGGTGTTTCCTCGGGCAGCTCCTCCTGGTAAAGTTGTTTCCTCGGGCAGCTCCTTCTGGTAAAGGTGTTTCCGTCCTTGGGGAGCTCCTTCTGGTAAAGGTGTTTTCTCGGGCAGCTCTTCCTGGTAAAGGTGTACCCCTCCTCGGGCAGCTCCACCTGGTAAATGTGTTCCCTTGGGCAGCTCCTCCTGGTAGAGGTGTTTCCCTCCTCGGTCAGCTACTCCTGGTAAGGTTGTTTCCCTTCTCGAGCAGCATCTCCTGCTAAACGTGTTTCCTCGGCAGCTCCTCCTGGTAAAGGTGTTTCCCTCCTCAGGTAGCTCCTCCTGGTGAAGGTGTTTCCTCGGGCAGCTTCTCCTGCTAAAGGTGTTTCCTCGGGCAGATCCTCCTGGCAAAAGTGTTCCCTTGTGCAGCTTCTCCTGGTAAAGGTGTTTTCTCGGGCAGCTCTTCCTGGTAGCGGTGTTTCCCTCCTCGGGCAGCTCCTCCTCGTAAAGGTGTTTCCTCGGGCATCTCCTCTTGGTAAAGGTGTTTCCTCGGGCAGCTTCTCCTGGTAAATGTGTTTTCTCGGGCAGCTCCTCCAGGTAAAGGTGTTCTCTCGGGTAGCTCCTCCTGGTAAAGGTGTTTCCTTGGGCAGCTCCTCCTGGTAAAGGTGTTTCCCTCCTCAGGTAGCTCCTCCTGGTGAAGGTGTTTCCTCGGGCAGCTTCTCCTGGTAAAGGTGTTTCCTCGGTCAGCTCGTCCGGGTAAAGGTTTTTCCCTCCTCGGGCATCTCCTCCTGGTAAAAGTGTTTCCTCGGGCAGCTCCTCTTGGTAAAGGTGTTTCCCTCCTCGGGCAGCTCCTCCTGGTAAAGCTGTTTCCTCGGGCAGCACCTCCTGGTAAAGGTGATTCCCTGCTCGGGCAGCTCCTCCTGGTAAAGGTGTTTCCCTGCTCGGGTAGCTCCTTCTGGTAAACGTGTTTCCTCGGGCAGCTTCTACTGGTAAAGGTGTTTGTCGGGCAGCTCCTCCTGGTAAAGGTGTTTTCTCGGGCAGCTCCTCCTGGTAAAGGTGTACCCCTCTTCGGGCAGCTCCTCCTGGTAAATGTGTTCCCTTGGGCAGATCCTCCTGGTAGAGGTGTTTACCTCCTCGGTCAGCTCCTCCTGGTAAAGGTGTTTCCCTCCTCGGGCAGCTTCTCCTGCTAAACGTGTTTCCTCGGCAGCTCCTCCTGGTAAAGGTGTTTCCCTCCTCAGGTAGCTCCTCCTGGTGAAGGTGTTTCCTCGGGCAGCTTCTCCTGGTAAAGATGTTTCCCTCTTCGGGCAGCTTCTCCTGGTGGAGGTGTTTCCTCGGGCAGCTCCTCCTGGTAAAGGTGTTTCCTTCCTCGGGCAGCTCCTCCTGGGAAAGGTGTTTCCTCGGGCAGCTTCTCCTAGTAAACGTGTTTCCTCGGCAGCTCCTCCTGGTAAAGGTGTTTCCCTCCTCAGGTAGCTCCTCCTGGTGAAGGTGTTTCCTCGGACAGCTTCTCCTGCTAAAGGTGTTTCCCCGGGCAGATCCTCCTGGCAAAAGTGTTCCCTTGTGCAGCTTCTCCTGGTAAAGGTGTTTTCTCGGGCAGCTCTTCCTGGTAGCGGTGTTTCCCTCCTCGGGCAGCTCCTCCTCGTAAAGGTGTTTCCTCGGGCATCTCCTCTTGGTAAAGGTGTTCCCTCGGGCAGCTCCTCCTGGTAAAGGTGTTTCCTCGGGCAGCTTCTCCTGGTAAAGGTGTTTCCCTCTTCGGGCAGCTCCTCCTGCTGGAGGTGTTTCCCTCCTGGGGCAGCTCCTCTTGGTAAAGGTGTTTCCTCGGGCAGCTTCTCCTGGTAAATGTGTTTCCTCGGGCAGCTCCTCCAGGTAAAGGTGTTCTCTCGGGCAGATCCTCCTGGTAAAGGTGTTTCCTTGGGCAGCTCCTCCTGGTAAAGGTGTTTCCCTCCTCAGGTAGCTCCTCCTGGTGAAGGTGTTTCCTCGGGCAGCTTCTCCTGGTAAAGGTGTTTCCTCGGTCAGCTCGTCCGGGTAAAGGTTTTTCCCTCCTCGGGCAGCTCCTCCTGGTAAAGGTGTTTCCCTCTTCGGGCAGCTGCTCCTGGTAAAGGTGTTTCCCTCCTCGGGCAGCTTCTCCTGGTGGAGGTGTTTCCTCGGGCAGCTCCTCCTGGTAAAGGTGTTTCCCTCCTCGGGCATCTCCTCCTGGGAAAGGTGTTTCCTCGGGCAGCTTCTCCTGGTAAAGGTGTTTCCGTCCTTGGGGAGCTCCTCCTGGTAACGGTGTTTCCTCGGGCAGCTCCTCCTGGTAAAGTTGTTTCCTCGGGCAGCTCCTTCTGGTAAAGGTGTTTCCGTCCTTGGGGAGCTCCTTCTGGTAAAGGTGTTTTCTCGGGCAGCTCTTCCTGGTAAAGGTGTACCCCTCCTCGGGCAGCTCCACCTGGTAAATGTGTTCCCTTGGGCAGCTCCTCCTGGTAGAGGTGTTTCCCTCCTCGGTCAGCTACTCCTGGTAAGGTTGTTTCCCTTCTCGAGCAGCATCTCCTGCTAAACGTGTTTCCTCGGCAGCTCCTCCTGGTAAAGGTGTTTCCCTCCTCAGGTAGCTCCTCCTGGTGAAGGTGTTTCCTCGGGCAGCTTCTCCTGCTAAAGGTGTTTCCTCGGGCAGATCCTCCTGGCAAAAGTGTTCCCTTGTGCAGCTTCTCCTGGTAAAGGTGTTTTCTCGGGCAGCTCTTCCTGGTAGCGGTGTTTCCCTCCTCAGGCAGCTCCTCCTCGTAAAGGTGTTTCCTCGGGCATCTCCTCTTGGTAAAGGTGTTTCCTCGGGCAGCTTCTCCTGGTAAAGGTGTTTCCCTCCTCGGGCAGCTCCTCCTGGTAGAGGTGTTTCCCTCCTGGGGCAGCTCCTCTTGGTAAAGGTGTTTCCTCGGGCAGCTTCTCCTGGTAAATGTGTTTTCTCGGGCAGCTCCTCCAAGTAAAGGTGTTCTCTCGGGTAGCTCCTCCTGGTAAAGGTGTTTCCTTGGGCAGCTCCTCCTGGTAAAGGTGTTTCCCTCCTCAGGTAGCTCCTCCTGGTGAAGGTGTTTCCTCGGGCAGCTTCTCCTGGTAAAGGTGTTTCCTCGGTCAGCTCGTCCGGGTAAAGGTTTTTCCCTCCTCGGGCATCTCCTCCTGGTAAAGGTGTTTCCCTCTTCGGGCAGCTGCTCCTGGGAAAGGTGTTTCCCTCCTCGGGCAGCTTCTCCTGGTGGAGGTGTTTCCTCGGGCAGCTCCTCCTGGTAAAGGTGTTTCCCTCCTCGGGCAGCTCCTCCTGGGAAAGGTGTTTCCTCGGGCAGCTTCTCCTGGTAAAGGTGTTTCCACGGGTAGAGTTTCCCTCCTCGGGCAGCTCCTCCTGGTAACGGTGTTTCCTCGGGCAGCTCCTCCTGGTAAAGTTGTTTCCTCGGGCAGCTCCTCCTGGTAAAGGTGTTTCCGTCCTTGGGGTGCTCCATCTGGTAAATGTGTTCCCTTGGGCAGCTTCTCCTGGTAAAAGTGTTTCCTCGGGCAGCTCCTCCTGGTAAATGTGTTTCCCTCCTCGGGCAGCTCCTCCTGGTAAAGGTGTTTCCTCGGGCAGCTCCTCTTGGTAAAGGTGTTTCCCTCCTCGGGCAGCTCCTCCTGGTAAAGGTGTTTCCTCGGGCAGCACCTCCTGGTAAAGGTATTTCCCTGCTCGGGCAGCTCCTCCTGGTAAAGGTGTTTCCCTCCTCGGGTAGCTCCTTCTGGTAAACGTGTTTCCTCGGGCAGCTTCTACTGGTAAAGGTGTTTCCTCGGGCAGCTCCTCCTGGTAAAGGTGTTTTCTCAGGCAGCTCCTCCTGGTAAAGGTTTACCCCTCTTCGGGCAGCTCCTCCTGGTAAATGTGTTCCCTTGGGCAGCTCCTCCTGGTAGAGGTGTTTCCCTCCTCGGTCATCTCCTCCTGGTAAAGGTGTTTCCCTCCTCTGGCAGCTTCTCCTGCTAAACGTTTTTCCTCGGCAGCTCCTCCTGGTAAAGGTGTTTCCCTCCTCAGGTCGCTCCTCCTGGTGCAGGTGTTTCCTCGGGCAGCTTCTCCTGGTAAAGTTGTTTTCTCGGGCAGATCCTCCTGGTAAATGTGTTCCCTTGGGCAGCTTCTCCTGGTAAAGGTGTTCCCTGGGGCAGCTACTCCTGGTAAAGGTGTTTCCACGTGCAGCTTCTCCTGGTAAAGGTGTTTCCCTCCTCGGGCAGCTTCTCCTGGTAAAGGTGTTTCCCTCCTCAGGCAGCTCCTCCTGCTAAAGTTGTTTTCTTCCTTGTGTAGCTCCTCCTGGTAAAGGTGTTTTCTTGGGCAGCTCCTCCTGGTGAAGGTGTTTCCCTCCTCGGGCAGCTGCTCCTGGTAAAGGTTTTTCCATCCACGGGCAGCTCCTCCTGGGAAAGGTGTTTCCTCGGGCAGCTTCTCCTGGTAAAGGTGTTTCCACGGGTAGTGTTTCCCTCCTCGGCCAGCTCCTCCTGGTAACGGTGTTTCCTCGGGCAGCTCCTCCTGGTAAAGTTGTTTCCTCGGGCAGCTCCTTCTGGTAAAGGTGTTTCCGTCCTTGGGGAGCTCCTTCTGGTAAATGTGTTCCCTTGGGCAGCTTCTCCTGGTAAAAGTGTTTCCTCGGGCAGCTCCTCTTGGTAAAGGTGTTTCCCTCCTCGGGCAGCTCCTCCTGGTAAAGCTGTTTCCTCGGGCAGCACCTCCTGGTAAAGGTGATTCCCTGCTCGGGCAGCTCCTCCTGGTAAAGGTGTTTCCCTCCTCGGGTAGCTCCTTCTGGTAAACGTGTTTCCTCGGGCAGCTTCTACTGGTAAAGGTGTTTGTCGGGCAGCTCCTCCTGGTAAAGGTGTTTTCTCGGGCAGCTCCTCCTGGTAAAGGTGTACCCCTCTTCGGACAGCTCCTCCTGGTAAATGTGTTCCCTTGGGCAGATCCTCCTGGTAGAGGTGTTTACCTCCTCGGTCAGCTCCTCCTGGTAAAGGTGTTTCCCTCCTCGGGCAGCTTCTCCTGCTAAACGTGTTTCCTCGGCAGCTCCTCCTGGTAAAGGTGTTTCCCTCCTCAGGTAGCTCCTCCTGGTGAAGGTGTTTCCTCGGGCAGCTTCTCCTGGTAAAGATGTTTCCCTCTTCGGGCAGCTTCTCCTGGTGGAGGTGTTTCCTCGGGCAGCTTCTCCTGGTAAAGGTGTTTCCTTCCTCGGGCAGCTCCTCCTGGGAAAGGTGTTTCCTCGGGCAGCTTCTCCTAGTAAACGTGTTTCCTCGGCAGCTCCTCCTGGTAAAGGTGTTTCCCTCCTCAGGTAGCTCCTCCTGGTGAAGGTGTTTCCTCGGACAGCTTCTCCTGCTAAAGGTGTTTCCCCGGGCAGATCCTCCTGGCAAAAGTGTTCCCTTGTGCAGCTTCTCCTGGTAAAGGTGTTTTCTCGGGCAGCTCTTCCTGGTAGCGGTGTTTCCCTCCTCGGGCAGCTCCTCCTCGTAAAGGTGTTTCCTCGGGCATCTCCTCTTGGTAAAGGTGTTCCCTCGGGCAGCTCCTCCTGGTAAAGGTGTTTCCTCGGGCAGCTTCTCCTGGTAAAGGTGTTTCCCTCTTCGGGCAGCTCCTCCTGCTGGAGGTGTTTCCCTCCTGGGGCAGCTCCTCTTGGTAAAGGTGTTTCCTCGGGCAGCTTCTCCTGGTAAATGTGTTTCCTCGGGCAGCTCCTCCAGGTAAAGGTGTTCTCTCGGGCAGATCCTCCTGGTAAAGGTGTTTCCTTGGGCAGCTCCTCCTGGTAAAGGTGTTTCCCTCCTCAGGTAGCTCCTCCTGGTGAAGGTGTTTCCTCGGGCAGCTTCTCCTGGTAAAGGTGTTTCCTCGGTCAGCTCGTCCGGGTAAAGGTTTTTCCCTCCTCGGGCAGCTCCTCCTGGTAAAGGTGTTTCCCTCTTCGGGCAGCTGCTCCTGGTAAAGGTGTTTCCCTCCTCGGGCAGCTTCTCCTGGTGGAGGTGTTTCCTCGGGCAGCTCCTCCTGGTAAAGGTGTTTCCCTCCTCGGGCATCTCCTCCTGGGAAAGGTGTTTCCTCGGGCAGCTTCTCCTGGTAAAGGTGTTTCCACGGGTAGTGTTTCCCTCCTCGGCCAGCTCCTCCTGGTAACGGTGTTTCCTCGGGCAGCTCCTCCTGGTAAAGTTGTTTCCTCGGGCAGCTCCTTCTGGTAAAGGTGTTTCCGTCCTTGGGGAGCTCCTTCTGGTAAAGGTGTTTTCTCGGGCAGCTCTTCCTGGTAAAGGTGTACCCCTCCTCGGGCAGCTCCACCTGGTAAATGTGTTCCCTTGGGCAGCTCCTCCTGGTAGAGGTGTTTCCCTCCTCGGTCAGCTACTCCTGGTAAGGTTGTTTCCCTTCTCGAGCAGCATCTCCTGCTAAACGTGTTTCCTCGGCAGCTCCTCCTGGTAAAGGTGTTTCCCTCCTCAGGTAGCTCCTCCTGGTGAAGGTGTTTCCTCGGGCAGCTTCTCCTGCTAAAGGTGTTTCCTCGGGCAGATCCTCCTGGCAAAAGTGTTCCCTTGTGCAGCTTCTCCTGGTAAAGGTGTTTTCTCGGGCAGCTCTTCCTGGTAGCGGTGTTTCCCTCCTCGGGCTGCTCCTCCTCGTAAAGGTGTTTCCTCGGGCATCTCCTCTTGGTAAAGGTGTTTCCCTCCTCGGGCAGCTCCTCCTGGTAGAGGTGTTTCCCTCCTGGGGCAGCTCCTCTTGGTAAAGGTGTTTCCTCAGGCAGCTTCTCCTGGTAAATGTGTTTTCTCGGGCAGCTCCTCCAGGTAAAGGTGTTCTCTCGGGTAGCTCCTCCAGGTAAACGTGTTTCCTTGGGCAGCTCCTCCTGGTAAAGGTGTTTCCCTCCTCAGGTAGCTCCTCCTGGTGAAGGTGTTTCCTCGGGCAGCTTCTCCTGGTAAAGGTGTTTCCTCGGTCAGCTCGTCCGGGTAAAGGTTTTTCCCTCCTCGGGCATCTCCTCCTGGTAAAGGTGTTTCCCTCTTCGGGCAGCTGCTCCTGGGAAAGGTGTTTCCCTCCTCGGGCAGCTTCTCCTGGTGGAGGTGTTTCCTCGGGCAGCTCCTCCTGGTAAAGGTGTTTCCCTCCTCGGGCAGCTCCTCCTGGGAAAGGTGTTTCCTCGGGCAGCTTCTCCTGGTAAAGGTGTTTCCACGGGTAGAGTTTCCCTCCTCGGGCAGCTCCTCCTGGTAACGGTGTTTCCTCGGGCAGCTCCTCCTGGTAAAGTTGTTTCCTCGGGCAGCTCCTCCTGGTAAAGGTGTTTCCGTCCTTGGGGTGCTCCATCTGGTAAATGTGTTCCCTTGGGCAGCTTCTCCTGGTAAAAGTGTTTCCTCGGGCAGCTCCTCCTGGTAAATGTGTTTCCCTCCTCGGGCAGCTCCTCCTGGTAAAGGTGTTTCCTCGGGAAGCTCCTCTTGGTAAAGGTGTTTCCCTCCTCGGGCAGCTCCTCCTGGTAAAGGTGTTTCCTCGGGCAGCACCTCCTGGTAAAGGTGTTTCCCTGCTCGGGCAGCTCCTCCTGGTAAAGGTGTTTCCCTCCTCGGGTAGCTCCTTCTGGTAAACGTGTTTCCTCGGGCAGCTTCTACTGGTAAAGGTGTTTCCTCGGGCAGCTCCTCCTGGTAAAGGTGTTTTCTCGGGCAGCTCCTCCTGGTAAAGGTGTACCCCTCTTCGGGCAGCTCCTCCTGGTAAATGTGCTCCCTTGGGCAGCTCCTCCTGGTAGAGGTGTTTCCCTCCTCGGTCAGCTCCTCCTGGTAAAGGTGTTTCCCTCCTCGGGCAGCTTCTCCTGCTAAACGTTTTTCCTCGGCAGCTCCTCCTGGTAAAGGTGTTTCCCTCCTCAGGTAGCTCCTCCTGGTGAAGGTGTTTCCTCGGGCAGCTTCTCCTGGTAAAGGTGTTTTCTCGGGCAGATCCTCCTGGTAAATGTGTTCCCTTGGGCAGCTTCTCCTGGTAAAGGTGTTTTCTCGGGCAGCTCTTCCTGGTAGCGGTGTTTCCCTCCTCGGGCAGCTCCTCCTGGTAAAGGTGTTTCCTCGGGCATCTCCTCTTGGTAAAGGTGTTCCCTCGGGCAGCTCCTCCTGGTAAAGGAGTTTCCACGTGCAGCTTCTCCTGGTAAAGGTGTTTCCCTCCTCGGGCAGCTTCTCCTGGTAAAGGTGTTTCCCTCCTCAGGCAGCTCCTCCTGCTAAAGGTGTTTTCCTCCTTGTGTAGCTCCTCCTGGTAAAGGTGTTTCCTTGGGCAGCTGCTCCTGGTAAAGGTGTTTCCCTCCTCGGGCAGCTCCTCCTGGTAAAGGTGTTTCCCTCCTCGGCCAGTTCCTCCTGGTAAAGGTGTTTCCCTCCTCGGGCAGCTCCTCCTGGGAAAGGTGTTTCCTCGTGCAGCTTCTCCTGGTAAAGGTGTTTCCACGGGTAGTGTTTCCCTCCTCGGGCAGCTTCTCCTGGTAACGGTGTTTCCTCGGGCAGCTCCTCCTGGTAAAGTTGTTTCCTCGGGCAGCTCCTCCTGGTAAAGGTGTTTCCGTCCTTGGGGAGCTCCTTCTGGTAAATTTGATCCCTTGGGCAGCTTCTCCTGGTAAAGGTGTTTCCTCGGGCAGCTCATCCTGGTAGAGGTGTTTCCCTCCTCGGGCATCTCCTCTTGGTAAAGGTGTTTTATCGGGCAGCTTCCCCTGGTAAAAGTGTTTCCTCGGGCAGCTTCTCCTGGTAAATGTGTTTCCCTCCTCGGGCAGCTCCTCCTGGTAAAGGTGTTTCCTCGGGCAGCTCCTCCTGGTAAAGGTATTTCCCTCCTCGGGCAGCTCCTCCTGGTAAAGGTGTTTCCTCGGGCAGCTCCTCCTGGTAAAGGTGTTTCCCTCCTCGGGCAGCTCCTCCTGGTAAAGGTGTTCCCTTGGGCAGCTTCTCCTGTTAAAGGTGTTTCCTCAGGTAGTGTTTCCCTCCTCGGGCAGCTCCTCCTGGTAAAGGTGTTTCCTTGGGCAGCTCCTCCTGGTAAAGGTGTTTCCCTCCTCGGGGAGCTCCTCCTGGTAAATGTGTTCCTTTGGGCATCTTGTCCTGGTAAAGGTGTTTCCTCGGGTAGCTCTTCCTGGTAGAGGTGTTTCCCCCCTCGGGCAGCTCCTCCTGGTAAAAGTGTTTCCTCCGGCAGCCCCTCCTGGTAAAGGTGTTTCCCTCCTCGGGCAGCTCCTCCTGGTAGAGGTGTTTCCTCGGGCAGCTCCTCCTGGTAAAGGTGATTCCCTCCTCGGGCAGCTCCTCCTGGTAAAGGTGTTCCCTCGGGCAGCTCCTCCTGGTAAAGGTGTTTCCCAGCTCGGGCAGCTCCTCCTGGTAAACGTGTTTCTCTCCTCGGGCGGCTCCTCCTGGTAAACGTGTTTGCCTCCTCGGGCAGCTCCTCCTGGTAAAGGTGTTTCCTCGGACCGCTCCTCCTGGTAAAGGTGTTTCCTCGGGCAGCTCCTCCTGGTAAAGGTGTTTCCTCTGGCAGCTTCTCCTGGTAAAGGTGTTTCCCTGCTCGGGCAGCTCCACCTGGTAAACGTGTTTCCCTCCTCGGGCAGCTCCTCCTGGTAAAGGTGTTTTCTCGGGCAGCTCCTCCTGGTAAAGGTGTACCCCTCCTCGGGCAGCTCCACCTGGTAAATGTGTTCCCTTGGGCAGCTCCTCCTGGTAGAGGTGTTTCCCTCCTCGGTCAGCTACTCCTGGTAAGGTTGTTTCCCTTCTCGAGCAGCTTCTCCTGCTAAACGTGTTTCCTCGGCAGCTCCTCCTGGTAAAGGTGTTTCCCTCCTCAGGTAGCTCCTCCTGGTGAAGGTGTTTCCTCGGGCAGCTTCTTCTGCTAAAGGTGTTTCCTCGGGCAGATCCTCCTGGCAAAAGTGTTCCCTTGTGCAGCTTCTCCTGGTAAAGGTGTTTTCTCGGGCAGCTCTTCCTGGTAGCGGTGTTTCCCTCCTCGGGCAGCTCCTCCTCGTAAAGATGTTTCCTCGGGCATCTCCTCTTGGTAAAGGTGTTTCCTCGGGCAGCTTCTCCTGGTAAAGGTGTTTCCCTCCTCGGGCAGCTCCTCCTGGTAGAGGTGTTTCCCTCCTGGGGCAGCTCCTCTTGGTAAAGGTGTTTCCTCGGGCAGCTTCTCCTGGTAAATGTGTTTTCTCGGGCAGCTCCTCCAGGTAAAGGTGTTCTCTCGGGTAGCTCCTCCTGGTAAAGGTGTTTCCTTGGGCAGCTCCTCCTGGTAAAGGTGTTTCCCTCCTCGGGCATCTCCTCCTGGTAAAGGTGTTTCCCTCTTCGGGCAGCTGCTCCTGGGAAAGGTGTTTCCCTCCCCGGGCAGCTTCTCCTGGTGGAGGTGTTTCCTCGGGCAGCTCCTCCTGGTAAAGGTGTTTCCCTCCTCGGGCAGCTCCTCCTGGGAAAGGTGTTTCCTCGGGCAGCTTCTCCTGGTAAAGGTGTTTCCACGGGTAGTGTTTCCCTCCTCGGGCAGCTCCTCCTGGTAACGGTGTTTCATCGGGCAGCTCCTCCTGGTAAAGTTGTTTCCTCGGGCAGCTCCTCCTGGTAAAGGTGTTTCCGTCCTTGGGGTGCTCCATCTGGTAAATGTGTTCCCTTGGGCAGCTTCTCCTGGTAAAAGTGTTTCCTCGGGCAGCTCCTCCTGGTAAATGTGTTTCCCTCCTCGGGCAGCTCCTCCTGGTAAAGGTGTTTCCTCGGGAAGCTCCTCTTGGTAAAGGTGTTTCCCTCCTCGGGCAGCTCCTCATGGTAAAGGTGTTTCCTCGGGCAGCACCTCCTGGTAAAGGTGTTTCCCTGCTCGGGCAGCTCCTCCTGGTAAAGGTGTTTCCCTCCTCGGGTAGCTCCTTCTGGTAAACGTGTTTCCTCGGGCAGCTTCTACTGGTAAAGGTGTTTCCTCGGGCAGCTCCTCCTGGTAAAGGTGTTTTCTCGGGCAGCTCCTCCTGGTAAAGGTGTACCCCTCTTCGGGCAGCTCCTCCTGGTAAATGTGTTCCCTTGGGCAGCTCCTCCTGGTAGAGGTGTTTCCCTCCTCGGTCATCTCCACCTGGTAAAGGTGTTTCCCTCCTTGGGCAGCTTCTCCTGCTAAACGTTTTTCCTCGGCAGCTCCTCCTGGTAAAGGTGTTTCCCTCCTCAGGTCGCTCCTCCTGGTGAAGGTGTTTCCTCGGGCAGCTTCTCCTGGTAAAGTTCTTTTCTCGGGCAGATCCTCCTGGCAAATGTGTTCCCTTGGGCAGCTTCTCCTGGTAAAGGTGTTTTCTCGGGCAGCTCTTCCTGGTAGCGGTGTTTCCCTCCTCGGGCAGCTCCTCCTGGTATAGGTGTTTCCTCGGGCAGGTACTCCTGGTAAAGGTGTTTCCTTGGGCAGCTCCTCCTGGTAAAGGTGTTTCCCTCCTCGGCCAGCTTCTCCTGGTAAAGGTGTTTCCCTCCTCGGGCAGATCCTCCTGGTAGAGGTCTATCCCTCCTGGGGCAGCTCCTCTTGGTAAAGGTGTTTCCTCGGGCAGCTTCTCCTGGTAAAACTGTGTCCTCGGGCAGCTCCTCCTGGTAAAGGTGTTTCCCTCCTCGGGCAGCTGCTCCTGGTAAAGGTGTTTCCCTCCACGGGCAGCTCCTCCTGGTAAATGTGTTCCCTTGGGCAGCTTCTCCTGGTAAAGGTGTTTTCTCGGGCAGCTCTTCCTGGTAGCGGTGTTTCCCTCCTCGGGCAGCTCCTCCTGGTAAAGGTGTTTCCTCGGGCATCTCCTCTTGGTAAAGGTGTTCCCTCGGGCAGCTCCTCCTGGTAAAGGAGTTTCCACGTGCAGCTTCTCCTGGTAAAGGTGTTTCCCTCCTCGGGCAGCTTCTCCTGGTAAAGGTGTTTCCCTCCTCAGGCAGCTCCTCCTGCTAAAGGTGTTTTCCTCCTTGTGTAGCTCCTCCTGGTAAAGGTGTTTCCTTGGGCAGCTATTCCTGGTAAAGGTGTTTCCCTCCTCGGGCAGCTACTCCTGGTAAAGGTGTTTCCCTCCACGGGCAGCTCCTCCTGGTAAAGGTGTTTCCTCGGTCAGCTCCTCCGGGAAAAGGTTTTTCCCTCCTCGGGCAGCTCCTCCTGGTAAAGGTGTTTCCCTCTTCGGGCAGCTGCTCCTGGTAAAGGTGTTTCCCTCCTCGGGCAGCTCCTCCTGGTAAAGGTGTTTCCCTCCTCGGCCAGTTCCTCCTGGTAAAGGTGTTTCCCTCCTCGGGCAGCTCCTCCTGGGAAAGGTGTTTCCTCGGGCAGCTTCTCCTGGTAAAGGTGTTTCCTCGGGCAGCTCCTCCTGGTAAAGGTGTTTCCCTCCTCGGGCAGCTGCTCCTGGTAAAGGTGTTTCCCTCCACGGGCAGCTCCTCCTGGTAAAGGTGTTTCCTCGGTCAGCTCCTCCGGGTAAAGGTTTTTCCCTCCTCGGGCAGCTCCTCCTGGTAAAGGTGTTTCCCTCTTCGGGCAGCTGCTCCTGGTAAAGGTGTTTCCCTCCTCGGGCAGCTCCTCCTGGTAAAGGTGTTTCCCTCCTCGGGCAGTTCCTCCTGGTAAAGGTGTTTCCCTCCTCGGGCAGCTCCTCCTGGGAAAGGTGTTTCCTCGGGCAGCTTCTCCTGGGAAAGGTGTTTCCACGGGTAGTGTTTCCCTCCTCGGGCAGCTTCTCCTGGTAACGGTGTTTCCTCGGGCAGCTCCTCCTGGTAAAGTTGTTTCCTCGGGCAGCTCCTCCTGGTAAAGGTGTTTCCGTCCTTGGGGAGCTCCTTCTGGTAAATGTGATCCCTTGGGCAGATTCTCCTGGTAAAGGTGTTTCCTCGGGCAGCTCTTCCTGGTAGAGGTGTTTCCCTCCTCGGGCATCTCCTCCTGGTAAAGGTGTTTCCCTCCTCGGGCAGCTCCTCCTGGTAAAGGTGTTTCCCTCCTCGGGCAGCTCCTCCTGGTAAAGGTGTTCCCTCGGGCAGCTTTTCCTGTTAAAGGTGTTTCCTCGGGTAGTGTTTCCCTCCTCGGGCAGCTCCTCCTGGTAAAGGTGTTTCCTTGGGCAGCTCCTCTTGGTAAAGGTGTTTCCCTCCTCGGGCAGCTCCTCATGGTAAATGTGTTCCTTTGGGCATCGTGTCCTGGTAAAGGTGTTTCCTCGGGCAGCTCTTCCTGGTAGAGGTGTTTCCCCCCTCGGGCAGCTCCTCCTGGTAAAAGTGTTTCCTCGGCCAGCCCCTCCTGGTAAAGGTGTTTCCCTCCTCGGGCAGCTCCTCCTGGTAAAGGTGTACCCCTCTTCGGGCAGCTCCTCCTGGTAAATGTGTTCCCTTGGGCAGCTCCTCCTGGTAGAGGTGTTTCCCTCCTCGGTCATCTCCTCCTGGTAAAGGTGTTTCCCTCCTCGGGCAGCTTCTCCTGCTAAACGTTTTTCCTCGGCAGCTCCTCCTGGTAAAGGTGTTTCCCTCCTCAGGTCGCTCCTCCTGGTGAAGGTGTTTCCTCGGGCAGCTTCTCCTGGTAAAGTTCTTTTCTCGGGCAGATCCTCCTGGCAAATGTGTTCCCTTGGGCAGCTTCTCCTGGTAAAGGTGTTTTCTCGGGCAGCTCTTCCTGGTAGCGGTGTTTCCCTCCTCGGGCAGCTCCTCCTGGTATAGGTGTTTCCTCGGGCATCTCCTCTTGGTAAAGGTGTTCCCTCGGGCAGCTACTCCTGGTAGAGGTGTTTCCCTCCTCGGGCATCTCCTCTTAGTAAAAGTGTTTTATCGGGCAGCTTCCCCTGGTAAAAGTGTTTCCTCGGGCAGCTTCTCCTGGTAAAGGTGTTTCCCTCCTCGGGCAGCTTCTCCTGGTAAAGGAGTTTCCTCGGGCAGCTCCTCCTGGTAAAGGTATTTCCCTCCTCGGGCAGCTCCTCCTGGTAAAGGTGTTTCCCTCCTCGGGCAGCTCCTCCTGGTAAATGTGCTCCTTTGGGCATCTTGTCCTGCTAAAGGTGTTTCCTCGGGTAGCTCTTCCTGGTAGAGGTGTTTCCACCCTCGGGCAGCTCCTCCTGGTAAAAGTGTTTCCTCGGGCAGCCCCTCCTGGTAAAGGTGTTTCCCTCCTCGGGCAGCTCCTCCTGGTAAAGGTGTTTCCTCGGGCAGCTCCTCCTGGTAAAGGTGATTCCCTCCTCGGGCAGCTCCTCCTGGTAAAGGTGTTCCCTCGGGCAGCTCCTCCTGGTAAAGGTGTTTCCCAGCTCGGGCAGCTCCTCCTGGTAAACGTGTTTCTCTCCTCGGGCGGCTCCTCCTGGTAAACGTGTTTCCCTCCTCGGGCAGCTCCTCCTGGTAAAGGTGATTCCTCGGACCGCTCCTCCTGGTAAAGGTGTTTCCTCGGGCAGCTCTTCCTGGTAAAGGTGTTTCCTCTGGCAGCTTCTCCTGGTAAAGGTGTTTCCCTGCTCGGGCAGCTCCACCTGGTAAACGTGTTTCGCTCCTCGGGTGGCTCCTTGTGGTAAACGTGCTTCCCACTTTGGGAGCTCCTCCTGGTAAAGGTGTTTCCCTGCTCGGGCAGCTCCTCCTGGTAAAGGTGTTTCTCTCCTCGGGTAGCTCCTTCTGGTAAACGTGTTTCCTCGGGCAGCTTCTACTGGAAAAGGTGTTTCCTCGGGCAGCTCCTCCTGGTAAAGGTGTTTTCTCGGGCAGCTCCTCCTGGTAAAGGTGTACCCCTCTTCGGGCAGCTCCTCCTGGTAAATGTGTTCCCTTGGGCAGCTCCTCCTGGTAGAGGTGTTTCCCTCCTCGGTCAGCTCCTCCTGGTAAAGGTGTTTCCCTCCTCAGGTAGCTCCTCCTGGTGAAGGTGTTTCCTCGGGCAGCTTCTCCTGGTAAAGGTGTTTTCTCGGGCAGATCCTCCTGGTAAATGTGTTCCCTTGGGCAGCTTCTGCTGGTAAAGGTCTTTTCTCGGGAAGCTCTTCCTGGTAGCGGTGTTTCCCGCCTCGGGCAGCTCCTCCTGGTACAGGTGTTCCCTCGGGCAGGTACTCCTGGTAAAGGTGTTTCCTTGGGCAGCTCCTCCTGGTAAAGGTGTTTCCCTCCTCGGCCAGCTGCTCCTGGTAAAGGTGTTTCCCTCCACGGGCAGCTCCTCCTGGTAAAGGTGTTTCCTCGGTCAGCTCCTCCGGGTAAAGGTTTTTCCCTCCTCGGGCAGCTCCTCCTGGTAAAGGTGTTTCCCTCTTCGGGCAGCTGCTCCTGGTAAAGGTGTTTCCCTCCTCGGGCAGCTCCTCCTGGTAAAGGTGTTTCCCTCCTCGGGCAGTTCCTCCTGGTAAAGGTGTTTCCCTCCTCGGGCAGCTCCTCCTGGGAAAGGTGTTTCCTCGGGCAGCTTCTCCTGGTAAAGGTGTTTCCACGGGTAGTGTTTCCCTCCTCGGGCAGCTTCTCCTGGTAACGGTGTTTCCTCGGGCAGCTCCTCCTGGTAAAGTTGTTTCCTCGGGCAGCTCCTCCTGGTAAAGGTGTTTCCGTCCTTGGGGAGCTCCTTCTGGTAAATGTGATCCCTTGGGCAGATTCTCCTGGTAAAGGTGTTTCCTCGGGCAGCTCTTCCTGGTAGAGGTGTTTCCCTCCTCGGGCAGCTCCTCCTGGTAAAGGTGTTTCCTCGGGCAGCTCCTCCTGGTAAAGGTATTTCCCTCCTCGGGCAGCTCCTCCTGGTAAAGGTGTTTCCCTCCTCGGGCAGCTCCTCCTGGTAAAGGTGTTTCCCTCCTCGGGCAGCTCCTCCTGGTAAAGGTGTTCCCTCGGGCAGCTTTTCCTGTTAAAGGTGTTTCCTCGGGTAGTGTTTCCCTCCTCGGGCAGCTCCTCCTGGTAAAGGTGTTTCCTTGGGCAGCTCCTCTTGGTAAAGGTGTTTCCCTCCTCGGGCAGCTCCTCCTGGTAAATGTGTTCCTTTGGGCATCTTGTCCTGGTAAAGGTGTTTCCTCGGGCAGCTCTTCCTGGTAGAGGTGTTTCCCCCCTCGGGCAGCTCCTCCTGGTAAAAGTGTTTCCTCGGCCAGCCCCTCCTGGTAAAGGTGTTTCCCTCCTCGGGCAGCTCCTCCTGGTAAAGGTGTTTCCTCGGGCAGCTCCTCCTGGTAAAGGTGATTCCCTCCTCGGGCAGCTCCTCCTGGTAAAGGTGTTCCCTCGGGCAGCTCCTCCTGGTAAAGGTGTTTCCCAGCTCGGGCAGCTCCTCCTGGTAAACGTGTTTCTCTCCTCGGGCGGCTCCTCCTGGTAAACGTGTTTGCCTCCTCGGGCCGCTCCTCCTGGTAAAGGTGTTTCCTCGGACCGCTCCTCCTGGTAAAGGTGTTTCCTCGGGCAGCTCCTCCTGGTAAAGGTGTTTCCTCTGGCAGCTTCTCCTGGTAAAGGTGTTTCCCTGCTCGGGCAGCTCCACCTGGTATACGTGTTTCCCTCCTCGGGCGGCTCCATCTGGTAAACGTGCTTCCCACTTTGGGAGCTCCTCCTGGTAAAGGTGTTTCCTCGGGCATCTCCTCTTGGTAAACGTGTTTCCCTCCTCGGGCAGCTCCTCCTGGTAAAGGTGTTTCCCTCCTCGGGCAGTTCCTCCTGGTAAAGATGTTTCCGTCCTTGGGGAGCTCCTTCTGGTAAATGTGTTCCCTTGGGCAGCTTCTCCTGGTAAAGGTGTTTCCTCGGGCAGCTCTTCCTGGTAGAGGTGTTTCCCTCTTCGGGCATCTCCTCTTGGTACAGGTGTTCCCTCGGGCAGGTACTCCTGGTAAAGGTGTTTCCTTGGGCAGCTCCTCCTGGTAAAGGTGTTTCCCTCCTCGGCCAGCTTCTCCTGGTAAAGGTGTTTCCCTCCTCGGGCAGATCCTCCTGGTAGAGGTCAATCCCTCCTGGGGCAGCTCCTCTTGGCAAAGGTGTTTCCTCGGGCAGCTTCTCCTGGTAAAAGTGTTTCCTCGGGCAGCTCCTCCTGGTAAAGGTGTTTCCCTCCTCGGGCAGCTCCTCCTGGTAAAGGTGTTTTCTCGGGCAGCTCCTCCTGGTAAAGGTGTACCCCTCCTCGGGCAGCTCCACCTGGTAAATGTGTTCCCTTGGGCAGCTCCTCCTGGTAGAGGTGTTTCCCTCCTCGGTCAGCTACTCCTGGTAAGGTTGTTTCCCTCCTCGAGCAGCTTCTCCTGCTAAACGTGTTTCCTCGGCAGCTCCTCCTGGTAAAGGTGTTTCCCTCCTCAGGTAGCTCCTCCTGGTGTAGGTGTTTCCTCGGGCAGTTTCTCCTGGTAAAGATGTTTCCCTCTTCGGGCAGCTTCTCCTGGTGGAGGTGTTTCCTCAGGCAGCTCCTCCTGGTAAAGGTGTTTCCCTCCTCGGGCAGTTCCTCCTGGTAAAGATGTTTCCGTCCTTGGGGAGCTCCTTCTGGTAAATGTGTTCCCTTGGGCAGCTTCTCCTGGTAAAGGTGTTTCCTCGGGCAGCTCTTCCTGGTAGAGGTGTTTCCCTCTTCGGGCATCTCCTCTTGGTACAGGTGTTCCCTCGGGCAGGTACTCCTGGTAAAGGTGTTTCCTTGGGCAGCTCCTCCTGGTAAAGGTGTTTCCCTCCTCGGCCAGCTTCTCCTGGTAAAGGTGTTTCCCTCCTCGGGCAGATCCTCCTGGTAGAGGTCAATCCCTCCTGGGGCAGCTCCTCTTGGCAAAGGTGTTTCCTCGGGCAGCTTCTCCTGGTAAAAGTGTTTCCTCGGGCAGCTCCTCCTGGTAAAGGTGTTTCCCTCCTCGGGCAGCTCCTCCTGGTAAAGGTGTTTTCTCGGGCAGCTCCTCCTGGTAAAGGTGTACCCCTCCTCGGGCAGCTCCACCTGGTAAATGTGTTCCCTTGGGCAGCTCCTCCTGGTAGAGGTGTTTCCCTCCTCGGTCAGCTACTCCTGGTAAGGTTGTTTCCCTCCTCGAGCAGCTTCTCCTGCTAAACGTGTTTCCTCGGCAGCTCCTCCTGGTAAAGGTGTTTCCCTCCTCAGGTAGCTCCTCCTGGTGTAGGTGTTTCCTCGGGCAGCTTCTCCTGGTAAAGATGTTTCCCTCTTCGGGCAGCTTCTCCTGGTGGAGGTGTTTCCTCAGGCAGCTCCTCCTGGTAAAGGTGTTTCCTTCCTCGGGCAGTTCCTCCTGGGAAAGGTGTTTCCTCGGGCAGCTTCTCCTGGTAAACGTGTTTCCTCGGCAGCTCCTCCTGGTAAAGGTGTTTCCCTCCTCAGGTAGCTCCTCCTGGTAAAGGTGTTTCCTCGGGCAGCTTCTCCTGCTAAAGGTGTTTCCTTGGGCAGATCCTCCTGGCAAAAGTGTTCTCTTGTGCAGCTTCTCCTGGTAAAGGTGTTTTCTCGGGCAGCTCTTCCTGGTAGCGGTGTTTCCCTCCTCGGGCAGCTCCTCCTCGTAAAGGTGTTTCCTCGGGCATCTCCTCTTGGTAAAGGTGTTCCCTCGGGCAGCTCCTCCTGGTAAAGGTGTTTCCTCGGGCAGCTTCTCCTGGTAAAGGTGTTTCCCTCCTCAGGCAGCTCCTCCTGGTGGAGGTGTTTCCCTCCTGGGGCAGCTCCTCTTGGTAAAGGTGTTTCCTCGGGCAGCTTCTCCTGGTAAATGTGTTTCCTCGGGCAGCTCCTCCAGGTAAAGGTGTTCTCTCGGGCAGCTCCTCCTGGTAAAGGTGTTTCCTTGGGCAGGTCCTCCTGGTAAAGGTGATTCCCTCCTCAGGTAGCTCCTCCTGGTGAAGGTGTTTCCTCGGTCAGCTTCTCCTGGTAAAGGTGTTTCCTCGGGCAGCTCTTCCTGGTAGCGGTGTTTCCCTCCTCGGGCAGCTCCTCCTGGTAAAGGTGTTTCCTCGGGCAGCTGCTCCTGGTAAAGGTGTTTCCCTCCACGGTCAGCTCCTCCTGGTAAAGGTGTTTCCTCGTTCAGCTCCTCCAGGTAAAGGTTTTTCCCTCCTCGGGCAGCTCCTCCTGGTAAAGGTGTTTCCCTCTTCGGGCAGCTGCTCCTGGTAAAGGTGTTTCCCTCCTCGGGCAGCTCCTCCTGGTAAAGGTGATTCCCTCCTCGGGCAGCTCCTCCTGGTAACGGTGTTTCCTCGGGCAGCTCCTCCTGGTAAAGGTGTTTCCGTCCTTGGGGAGCTCCTTCTGGCAAATGTGTTCCCTTGGTCAGCTTCTCCTGGTAAAGGTGTTTCCTCGGGCTGCTCTTCCTGGTAGAGGTGTTTCCCTCCTCGGGCATCTCCTCTTGGTAAAGGTGTTTTCTCGGGCAGCTTCCCCTGGTAAAAGTGTTTCCTCGGGCAGCTCCTCCTGGTAAATGTGTTTCCCTCCTCGGGCAGCTCCTCCTGGTAAAGGTGTTTCCTCGGGCAGCTTCTCCTTTTAAAGGTGTTTCCTCGGGTAGTGTTTCCCTCCTCGGGCAGCTCCTCCTGGTAAAGGTGTTTCCTTGGGCAGCTCCTCCTGGTAAAGGTGTTTCCCTCCTCGGGCAGCTCCTCCTGGTAAATGTGTTCCTTTGGGCATCTTGTCCTGGTAAAGGTGTTTCCTCGGGCAGCTCTTCCTGGTAGTGGTGTTTCCCTTCTCGGGCAGCTCCTCCTGGTAAAAGTGTTTCCTCGGGCAGCCCCTCCTGGTAAAGGTGTTTCCCTCCTCGGGCAGCTCCTCCTGGTAAAGGTGTTTCCTCGGGCAGCTGCTCCTGGTAAAGGTGATTCCCTCCTCGGGCAGCTCCTCCTAGTAAAGGTGTTCCCTCGGGCAGCTCCTCCTGGTAAAGGTGTTTCCCAGCTCGGGCAGCTCCTCCTGGTAAACCTGTTTCTCTCCTCGGGCGGGTCCTCCTGGTAAACGTGTTTGCCTCCTCGGGCAGCTCCTCCTGGTAAAGGTGTGTCCTCGGACCGCTCCTCCTGGTAAAGGTGTTTCCTCGGGCAGCTCCTCCTGGTAAAGGTGTTTCCTCTGGCAGCTTCTCCTGGTAAAGGTGTTTCCCTGCTCGGGCAGCTCCACCTGGTAAACGTGTTTCCCTCCTCGGGCGGCTCCTTCTGGTAAACGTGTTTCCCACTTTGGGAGCTCCTCCTGGTAAAGGTGTTTCCCTGCTCGGGCAGCTCCTCCTGGTAAAGGTGTTTCCCTCCTCGGGTAGCTCCTTCTGGTAAACGTGTTTCCTCGGGCAGCTTCTACTGGTAAAGGTGTTTCCTCGGGCAGCTCCTCCTGGTAAAGGTGTTTTCTCGGGCAGCTCCTCCTGGTAAAGGTGTACCTCTCTTCGGGCAGCTCCTCCTGGTAAATGTGTTCCCTTGGGCAGCTCCTCCTGGTAGAGATGTTTCCCTCCTCGGTCAGCTCCTCCTGGTGAAGGTGTTTCCCTCGTCGGGCAGCTTCTCCTGCTAAACGTTTTTCCTCGGCAGCTCCTCCTGGTAAAGGTGTTTCCCTGCTCAGGTAGCTCCTCCTGGTGAAGGTGTTTCCTCGGGCAGATCCTCCTGGTAAATGTGTTCCCTTGGGCAGCTTCTCCTGGTAAAGGTGTTTTCTCAGGCAGCTCTTCCTGGTAGTGGTGTTTCCCTCCTCGGGCATCTCCTCTTGGTAAAGGTGTTCCCTCGGGCAGCTCCTCCTGGTAAAGGTGTTTCCTCGTGCAGCTTCTCCTGGTAAAGGTGTTTCCCTCCTCGGGCAGCTTCTCCTGGTAAAGGTGTTTCCCTCCTCAGGCAGCTCCTCCTGGTAAAGGTGTTTTACTCCTTGGGTAGCTACTCCTGGTAAAGGTGTTTCCTCGGGCAGCTCCTCCTGGTAAAGGTGTTTCCCTCCTCAGGCAGCTCCTCCTGGTAAAGGTGTTTCCCTCCTCGGGCAGTTCCTCCTGGTAAAGATGTTTCCGTCCTTGGGGAGCTCCTTCTGGTAAATGTGTTCCCTTGGGCAGCTTCTCCTGGTAAAGGTGTTTCCTCGGGCAGCTCTTCCTGGTAAAGATGTTTCCCTCTTCGGGCAGCTTCTCCTGGTGGAGGTGTTTCCTCGGGCAGCTCCTCCTTGTAAAGGTGTTTCCTTCCTCGGGCAGCTCCTCCTGGGAAAGGTGTTTCCTCGGGCAGATCCTCCTGGCAAAAGTGTTCCCTTGTGCAGCTTCTCCTGGTAAAGGTGTTTTCTCGGGCAGCTCTTCCTGGTAGCGGTGTTTCCCTCCTCGGTCAGCTCCTCCTGGTGAAGGTGTTTCCCTCCGCGGGCAGCTTCTCCTGCTAAACGTTTTTCCTCGGCAGCTCCTCCTGGTAAAGGTGTTTCCCTCCTCAGGCAGCTCCTCCTGGTGAAGGTGTTTCCTCGGGCAGCTTCTCCTAGTAAAGGTGTTTCCTCGGGCAGATCCTCCTGGTAAATATGTTCCCTTGGGCAGCTTCTCCTGGTAAAGCTGTTTTCTCGGGCAGCTCTTCCTGGTAGCGGTGTTTCCCTCCTCGGGCAGCTCCTCCTGGTAAAGGTGTTTCCTCGGGCATCTCCTCTTGGTAAACGTGTTTCCCTCCTCGGGCAGCTCCTCCTGCTAAAGGTGTTTCCCTCCTCGGGCAGTTCCTCCTGGTAAAGATGTTTCCGTCCTTGGGGAGCTCCTTCTGGTAAATGTGTTCCCTTGGGCAGCTTCTCCTGGTAAAGGTGTTTCCTCGGGCAGCTCTTCCTGGTAGAGGTGTTTCCCTCTTCGGGCATCTCCTCTTGGTACAGGTGTTCCCTCGGGCAGGTACTCCTGGTAAAGGTGTTTCCTTGGGCAGCTCCTCCTGGTAAAGGTGTTTCCCTCCTCGGCCAGCTTCTCCTGGTAAAGGTGTTTCCCTCCTCGGGCAGATCCTCCTGGTAGAGGTCAATCCCTCCTGGGGCAGCTCCTCTTGGCAAAGGTGTTTCCTCGGGCAGCTTCTCCTGGTAAAAGTGTTTCCTCGGGCAGCTCCTCCTGGTGAAGGTGTTTCCCTCCTCGGGCAGCTCCTCCTGGTAAAGGTGTTTTCTCGGGCAGCTCCTCCTGGTAAAGGTGTACCCCTCCTCGGGCAGCTCCACCTGGTAAATGTGTTCCCTTGGGCAGCTCCTCCTGGTAGAGGTGTTTCCCTCCTCGGTCAGCTACTCCTGGTAAGGTTGTTTCCCTCCTCGAGCAGCTTCTCCTGCTAAACGTGTTTCCTCGGCAGCTCCTCCTGGTAAAGGTGTTTCCCTCCTCAGGTAGCTCCTCCTGGTGTAGGTGTTTCCTCGGGCAGCTTCTCCTGGTAAAGATGTTTCCCTCTTCGGGCAGCTTCTCCTGGTGGAGGTGTTTCCTCAGGCAGCTCCTCCTGGTAAAGGTGTTTCCTTCCTCGGGCAGTTCCTCCTGGGAAAGGTGTTTCCTCGGGCAGCTTCTCCTGGTAAACGTGTTTCCTCGGCAGCTCCTCCTGGTAAAGGTGTTTCCCTCCTCAGGTAGCTCCTCCTGGTAAAGGTGTTTCCTCGGGCAGCTTCTCCTGCTAAAGGTGTTTCCTCGGGCAGATCCTCCTGGCAAAAGTGTTCCCTTGTGCAGCTTCTCCTGGTAAAGGTGTTTTCTCGGGCAGCTCTTCCTGGTAGCGGTGTTTCCCTCCTCGGGCAGCTCCTCCTCGTAAAGGTGTTTCCTCGGGCATCTCCTCTTGGTAAAGGTGTTTCCTCGGGCAGCTTCTCCTGGTAAAGGTGTTTCCCTCCTCAGGCAGCTCCTCCTGGTGGAGGTGTTTCCCTCCTGGGGCAGCTCCTCTTGGTAAAGGTGTTTCCTCGGGCAGCTTCTCCTGGTAAATGTGTTTCCTCGGGCAGCTCCTCCAGGTAAAGGTGTTCTCTCGGGCAGCTCCTCCTGGTAAAGGTGTTTCCTTGGGCAGGTCCTCCTGGTAAAGGTGTTTCCCTCCTCAGGTAGCTCCTCCTGGTGAAGGTGTTTCCTCGGTCAGCTTCTCCTGGTAAAGGTGTTTCCTCGGGCAGCTCTTCCTGGTAGCGGTGTTTCCCTCCTCGGGCAGCTCCTCCTGGTAAAGGTGTTTCCTCGGGCATCTCCTCTTGGTAAAGGTGTTCCCTCAGGCAGCTGCTCCTGGTAAAGGTGTTTCCTCGGGCAGCTGCTCCTGGTAAAGGTGTTTCCCTCCACGGGCAGCTCCTCCTGGTAAAGGTGTTTCCTCGGTCAGCTCCTCCAGGTAAAGGTTTTTCCCTCCTCGGGCAGCTCCTCCTGGTAAAGGTGTTTCCCTCTTCGGGCAGCTGCTCCTGGTAAAGGTGTTTCCCTCCTCGGGCAGCTCCTCCTGGTAAAGGTGATTCCCTCCTCGGGCAGCTCCTCCTGGTAACGGTGTTTCCTCGGGCAGCTCCTCCTGGTAAAGTTGTTTCCTCGGGCAGCTCCTCCTGGTAAAGGTGTTTCCGTCCTTGGGGAGCTCCTTCTGGCAAATGTGTTCCCTTGGGCAGCTTCTCCTGGTAAAGGTGTTTCCTCGGGCAGCTCTTCCTGGTAGAGGTGTTTCCCTCCTCGGGCATCTCCTCTTGGTAAAGGTGTTTTCTCGGGCAGCTTCCCCTGGTAAAAGTGTTTCCTCGGGCAGCTCCTCCTGGTAAATGTGTTTCCCTCCTCGGGCAGCTCCTCCTGGTAAAGGTGTTTCCTCGGGCAGCTTCTCCTTTTAAAGGTGTTTCCTCGGGTAGTGTTTCCCTCCTCGGGCAGCTCCTCCTGGTAAAGGTGTTTCCTTGGGCAGCTCCTCCTGGTAAAGGTGTTTCCCTCCTCGGGCAGCTCCTCCTGGTAAATGTGTTCCTTTGGGCATCTTGTCCTGGTAAAGGTGTTTCCTCGGGCAGCTCTTCCTGGTAGTGGTGTTTCCCTTCTCGGGCAGCTCCTCCTGGTAAAAGTGTTTCCTCGGGCAGCCCCTCCTGGTAAAGGTGTTTCCCTCCTCGGGCAGCTCCTCCTGGTAAAGGTGTTTTCCTCGGGCAGCTGCTCCTGGTAAAGGTGATTCCCTCCTCGGGCAGCTCCACCTGGTAAACGTGTTTCCCTCCTCGGGCGGCTCCTTCTGGTAAACGTGTTTCCCACTTTGGGAGCTCCTCCTGGTAAAGGTGTTTCCCTGCTCGGGCAGCTCCTCCTGGTAAAGGTGTTTCCCTCCTCGGGTAGCTCCTTCTGGTAAACGTGTTTCCTCGGGCAGCTTCTACTGGTAAAGGTGTTTCCTCGGGCAGCTCCTCCTGGTAAAGGTGTTTTCTCGGGCAGCTCCTCCTGGTAAAGGTGTACCTCTCTTCGGGCAGCTCCTCCTGGTAAATGTGTTCCCTTGGGCAGCTCCTCCTGGTAGAGATGTTTCCCTCCTCGGTCAGCTCATCCTGGTGAAGGTGTTTTCCCTCCTCGGGCAGCTTCTCCTGCTAAACGTTTTTCCTCGGCAGCTCCTCCTGGTAAAGGTGTTTCCCTGCTCAGGTAGCTCCTCCTGGTGAAGGTGTTTCCTCGGGCAGCTTCTCCTGGTAAAGGTGTTTCCTCGGGCAGATCCTCCTGGTAAATGTGTTCCCTTGGGCAGCTTCTCCTGGTAAAGGTGTTTTCTCAGGCAGCTCTTCCTGGTAGTGGTGTTTCCCTCCTCGGGCATCTCCTCTTGGTAAAGGTGTTCCCTCGGGCAGCTCCTCCTGGTAAAGGTGTTTTCCTCGGGCATCTCCTCTTGGTAAACGTGTTTCCCTCCTCGGGCAGCTCCTCCTGGTAAAGGTGTTTCCCTCCTCGGGCAGTTCCTCCTGGTAAAGATGTTTCCGTCCTTGGGGAGATCCTTCTGGTAAATGTGTTCCCTTGGGCAGCTTCTCCTGGTAAAGGTGTTTCCTCGGGCAGCTCTTCCTGGTAGAGGTGTTTCCCTCTTCGGGCATCTCCTCTTGGTACAGGTGTCCCCTCGGGCAGGTACTCCTGGTAAAGGTGTTTCCTTGGGCAGCTCCTCCTGGTAAAGGTGTTTCCCTCCTCGGCCAGCTTCTCCTGGTAAAGGTGTTTCCCTCCTCGGGCAGATCCTCCTGGTAGAGGTCAATCCCTCCTGGGGCAGCTCCTCTTGGCAAAGGTGTTTCCTCGGGCAGCTTCTCCTGGTAAAAGTGTTTTCCTCGGGCAGCTCCTCCTGGTAAAGGTGTTTCCCTCCTCGGGCAGCTCCTCCTGGTAAAGGTGTTTTCTCGGGCAGCTCCTCCTGGTAAAGGTGTACCCCTCCTCGGGCAGCTCCACCTGGTAAATGTGTTCCCTTGGGCAGCTCCTCCTGGTAGAGGTGTTTCCCTCCTCGGTCAGCTACTCCTGGTAAGGTTGTTTCCCTCCTCGAGCAGCTTCTCCTGCTAAACGTGTTTCCTCGGCAGCTCCTCCTGGTAAAGGTGTTTCCCTCCTCAGGTAGCTCCTCCTGGTGTAGGTGTTTCCTCGGGCAGCTTCTCCTGGTAAAGATGTTTCCCTCTTCGGGCAGCTTCTCCTGGTGGAGGTGTTTCCTCAGGCAGCTCCTCCTGGTAAAGGTGTTTCCTTCCTCGGGCAGTTCCTCCTGGGAAAGGTGTTTCCTCGGGCAGCTTCTCCTGGTAAACGTGTTTCCTCGGCAGCTCCTCCTGGTAAAGGTGTTTCCCTCCTCAGGTAGCTCCTCCTGGTAAAGGTGTTTCCTCGGGCAGCTTCTCCTGCTTAAAGGTGTTTCCTCGGGCAGATCCTCCTGGCAAAAGTGTTCCCTTGTGCAGCTTCTCCTGGTAAAGGTGTTTTCTCGGGCAGCTCTTCCTGGTAGCGGTGTTTCCCTCCTCGGGCAGCTCCTCCTCGTAAAGGTGTTTCCTCGGGCATCTCCTCTTGGTAAAGGTGTTTCCTCGGGCAGCTTCTCCTGGTAAAGGTGTTTCCCTCCTCAGGCAGCTCCTCCTGGTGGAGGTGTTTCCCTCCTGGGGCAGCTCCTCTTGGTAAAGGTGTTTCCTCGGGCAGCTTCTCCTGGTAAATGTGTTTCCTCGGGCAGCTCCTCCAGGTAAAGGTGTTCTCTCGGGCAGCTCCTCCTGGTAAAGGTGTTTCCTTGGGCAGGTCCTCCTGGTAAAGGTGTTTCCCTCCTCAGGTAGCTCCTCCTGGTGAAGGTGTTTCCTCGGTCAGCTTCTCCTGGTAAAGGTGTTTCCTCGGGCAGCTCTTCCTGGTAGCGGTGTTTCCCTCCTCGGGCAGCTCCTCCTGGTAAAGGTGTTTCCTCGGGCATCTCCTCTTGGTAAAGGTGTTCCCTCAGGCAGCTGCTCCTGGTAAAGGTGTTTCCTTGGGCAGCTGCTCCTGGTAAAGGTGTTTCCCTCCACGGGGCAGCTCCTCCTGGTAAAGGTGTTTCCTCGGTCAGCTCCTCCAGGTAAAGGTTTTTTCCCTCCTCGGGCAGCTCCTCCTGGTAAAGGTGTTTCCCTCTTCGGGCAGCTGCTCCTGGTAAAGGTGTTTCCCTCCTCGGGCAGCTCCTCCTGGTAAAGGTGATTCCCTCCTCGGGCAGCTCCTCCTGGTAACGGTGTTTCCTCGGGCAGCTCCTCCTGGTAAAGTTGTTTCCTCGGGCAGCTCCTCCTGGTAAAGGTGTTTCCGTCCTTGGGGAGCTCCTTCTGGCAAATGTGTTCCCTTGGGCAGCTTCTCCTGGTAAAGGTGTTTCCTCGGGCAGCTCTTCCTGGTAGAGGTGTTTCCCTCCTCGGGCATCTCCTCTTGGTAAAGGTGTTTTCTCGGGCAGCTTCCCCTGGTAAAAGTGTTTCCTCGGGCAGCTCCTCCTGGTAAATGTGTTTCCCTCCTCGGGCAGCTCCTCCTGGTAAAGGTGTTTCCTCGGGCAGCTTCTCCTTTTAAAGGTGTTTCCTCGGGTAGTGTTTCCCTCCTCGGGCAGCTCCTCCTGGTAAAGGTGTTTCCTTGGGCAGCTCCTCCTGGTAAAGGTGTTTCCCTCCTCGGGCAGCTCCTCCTGGTAAATGTGTTCCTTTGGGCATCTTGTCCTGGTAAAGGTGTTTCCTCGGGCAGCTCTTCCTGGTAGTGGTGTTTCCCTTCTCGGGCAGCTCCTCCTGGTAAAAGTGTTTCCTCGGGCAGCCCCTCCTGGTAAAGGTGTTTCCCTCCTCGGGCAGCTCCTCCTGGTAAAGGTGTTTCCTCGGGCAGCTGCTCCTGGTAAAGGTGATTCCCTCCTCGGGCAGCTCCACCTGGTAAACGTGTTTCCCTCCTCGGGCGGCTCCTTCTGGTAAACGTGTTTCCCACTTTGGGAGCTCCTCCTGGTAAAGGTGTTTCCCTGCTCGGGCAGCTCCTCCTGGTAAAGGTGTTTCCCTCCTCGGGTAGCTCCTTCTGGTAAACGTGTTTCCTCGGGCAGCTTCTACTGGTAAAGGTGTTTCCTCGGGCAGCTCCTCCTGGTAAAGGTGTTTTCTCGGGCAGCTCCTCCTGGTAAAGGTGTACCTCTCTTCGGGCAGCTCCTCCTGGTAAATGTGTTCCCTTGGGCAGCTCCTCCTGGTAGAGATGTTTCCCTCCTCGGTCAGCTCATCCTGGTGAAGGTGTTTCCCTCCTCGGGCAGCTTCTCCTGCTAAACGTTTTTCCTCGGCAGCTCCTCCTGGTAAAGGTGTTTCCCTGCTCAGGTAGCTCCTCCTGGTGAAGGTGTTTCCTCGGGCAGCTTCTCCTGGTAAAGGTGTTTCCTCGGGCAGATCCTCCTGGTAAATGTGTTCCCTTGGGCAGCTTCTCCTGGTAAAGGTGTTTTCTCAGGCAGCTCTTCCTGGTAGTGGTGTTTCCCTCCTCGGGCATCTCCTCTTGGTAAAGGTGTTCCCTCGGGCAGCTCCTCCTGGTAAAGGTGTTTCCTCGGGCATCTCCTCTTGGTAAACGTGTTTCCCTCCTCGGGCAGCTCCTCCTGGTAAAGGTGTTTCCCTCCTCGGGCAGTTCCTCCTGGTAAAGATGTTTCCGTCCTTGGGGAGATCCTTCTGGTAAATGTGTTCCCTTGGGCAGCTTCTCCTGGTAAAGGTGTTTCCTCGGGCAGCTCTTCCTGGTAGAGGTGTTTCCCTCTTCGGGCATCTCCTCTTGGTACAGGTGTCCCCTCGGGCAGGTACTCCTGGTAAAGGTGTTTCCTTGGGCAGCTCCTCCTGGTAAAGGTGTTTCCCTCCTCGGCCAGCTTCTCCTGGTAAAGGTGTTTCCCTCCTCGGGCAGATCCTCCTGGTAGAGGTCAATCCCTCCTGGGGCAGCTCCTCTTGGCAAAGGTGTTTCCTCGGGCAGCTTCTCCTGGTAAAAGTGTTTCCTCGGGCAGCTCCTCCTGGTAAAGGTGTTTCCCTCCTCGGGCAGCTCCTCCTGGTAAAGGTGTTTTCTCGGGCAGCTCCTCCTGGTAAAGGTGTACCCCTCCTCGGGCAGCTCCACCTGGTAAATGTGTTCCCTTGGGCAGCTCCTCCTGGTAGAGGTGTTTCCCTGCTCGGTCAGCTACTCCTGGTAAGGTTGTTTCCCTCCTCGAGCAGCTTCTCCTGCTAAACGTGTTTCCTCGGCAGCTCCTCCTGGTAAACGTGTTTCCCTCCTCAGGTAGCTCCTCCTGGTGTAGGTGTTTCCTCGGGCAGCTTCTCCTGGTAAAGATGTTTCCCTCTTCGGGCAGCTTCTCCTGGTGGAGGTGTTTCCTCAGGCAGCTCCTCCTGGTAAAGGTGTTTCCTTCCTCGGGCAGTTCCTCCTGGGAAAGGTGTTTCCTCGGGCAGCTTCTCCTGGTAAACGTGTTTCCTCGGCAGCTCTTCCTGGTAGCGGTGTTTCCCTCCTCGGGCAGCTCCTCCTCGTAAAGGTGTTTCCTCGGGCATCTCCTCTTGGTAAAGGTGTTCCCTCGGGCAGCTCCTCCTGGTAAAGGTGTTTCCTCGGGCAGCTTCTCCTGGTAAAGGTGTTTCCCTCCTCAGGCAGCTCCTCCTGGTGGAGGTGTTTCCCTCCTGGGGCAGCTCCTCTTGGTAAAGGTGTTTCCTCGGGCAGCTTCTCCTGGTAAATGTGTTTCCTCGGGCAGCTCCTCCAGGTAAAGGTGTTCTCTCGGGCAGCTCCTCCTGGTAAAGGTGTTTCCTTGGGCAGGTCCTCCTGGTAAAGGTGATTCCCTCCTCAGGTAGCTCCTCCTGGTGAAGGTGTTTCCTCGGTCAGCTTCTCCTGGTAAAGGTGTTTCCTCGGGCAGCTCTTCCTGGTAGCGGTGTTTCCCTCCTCGGGCAGCTCCTCCTGGTAAAGGTGTTTCCTCGGGCATCTCCTCTTGGTAAAGGTGTTCCCTCAGGCAGCTCCTCCTGGTAAAGGTGTTTCCTCGGGCAGCCGCTCCTGGTAAAGGTGTTTCCCTCCACGGGCAGCTCCTCCTGGTAAAGGTGTTTCCTCGTTCAGCTCCTCCAGGTAAAGGTTTTTCCCTCCTCGGGCAGCTCCTCCTGGTAAAGGTGTTTCCCTCTTCGGGCAGCTGCTCCTGGTAAAGGTGTTTCCCTCCTCGGGCAGCTCCTCCTGGTAAAGGTGATTCCCTCCTCGGGCAGCTCCTCCTGGTAACGGTGTTTCCTCGGGCAGCTCCTCCTGGTAAAGTTGTTTCCTCGGGCAGCTCCTCCTGGTAAAGGTGTTTCCGTCCTTGGGGAGCTCCTTCTGGCAAATGTGTTCCCTTGGGCAGCTTCTCCTGGTAAAGGTGTTTCCTCGGGCAGCTCTTCCTGGTAGAGGTGTTTCCCTCCTCGGGCATCTCCTCTTGGTAAAGGTGTTTTCTCGGGCAGCTTCCCCTGGTAAAAGTGTTTCCTCGGGCAGCTCCTCCTGGTAAATGTGTTTCCCTCCTCGGGCAGCTCCTCCTGGTAAAGGTGTTTCCTCGGGCAGTTTCTCCTTTTAAAGGTGTTTCCTCGGGTAGTGTTTCCCTCCTCGGGCAGCTCCTCCTGGTAAAGGTGTTTCCTTGGGCAGCTCCTCCTGGTAAAGGTGTTTCCCTCCTCGGGCAGCTCCTCCTGGTAAATGTGTTCCTTTGGGCATCTTGTCCTGGTAAAGGTGTTTCCTCGGGCAGCTCTTCCTGGTAGTGGTGTTTCCCTTCTCGGGCAGCTCCTCCTGGTAAAAGTGTTTCCTCGGGCAGCCCCTCCTGGTAAAGGTGTTTCCCTCCTCGGGCAGCTCCTCCTGGTAAAGGTGTTTCCTCGGGCAGCTGCTCCTGGTAAAGGTGATTCCCTCCTCAGGCAGCTCCTCCTAGTAAAGGTGTTCCCTCGGGCAGCTCCTCCTGGTAAAGGTGTTTCCCAGCTCGGGCAGCTCCTCCTGGTAAACCTGTTTCTCTCCTCGGGCGGGTCCTCCTGGTAAACGTGTTTGCCTCCTCGGGCAGCTCCTCCTGGTAAAGGTGTGTCCTCGGACCGCTCCTCCTGGTAAAGGTGTTTCCTCGGGCAGCTCCTCCTGGTAAAGGTGTTTCCTCTGGCAGCTTCTCCTGGTAAAGGTGTTTCCCTGCTCGGGCAGCTCCACCTGGTAAACGTGTTTCCCTCCTCGGGCGGCTCCTTCTGGTAAACGTGTTTCCTCGGGCAGCTTCTGCTGGTAAAGGTGTTTCCTCGGGCAGCTCCTCCTGGTAAAGGTGTTTTCTCGGGCAGCTCCTCCTGGTAAAGGTGTACCTCTCTTCGGGCAGCTCCTCCTGGTAAATGTGTTCCCTTGGGCAGCTCCTCCTGGTAGAGATGTTTCCCTCCTCGGTCAGCTCCTCCTGGTGAAGGTGTTTCCCTCGTCGGGCAGCTTCTCCTGCTAAACGTTTTTCCTCGGCAGCTCCTCCTGGTAAAGGTGTTTCCCTGCTCAGGTAGCTCCTCCTGGTGAAGGTGTTTCCTCGGGCAGATCCTCCTGGTAAATGTGTTCCCTTGGGCAGCTTCTCCTGGTAAAGGTGTTTTCTCAGGCAGCTCTTCCTGGTAGTGGTGTTTCCCTCCTCGGGCATCTCCACTTGGTAAAGGTGTTCCCTCGGGCAGCTCCTCCTGGTAAAGGTGTTTCCTCGTGCAGCTTCTCCTGGTAAAGGTGTTTCCCTCCTCGGGCAGCTTCTCCTGGTAAAGGTGTTTCCCTCCTCAGGCAGCTCCTCCTGGTAAAGGTGTTTTACTCCTTGGGTAGCTACTCCTGGTAAAGGTGTTTTCTCAGGCAGCTCTTCCTGGTAGTGGTGTTTCCCTCCTCGGGCATCTCCACTTGGTAAAGGTGTTCCCTCGGGCAGCTCCTCCTGGTAAAGGTGTTTCCTCGTGCAGCTTCTCCTGGTAAAGGTGTTTCCCTCCTCGGGCAGCTTCTCCTGGTAAAGGTGTTTCCCTCCTCAGGCAGCTCCTCCTGGTAAAGGTGTTTTACTCCTTGGGTAGCTACTCCTGGTAAAGGTGTTTCCTCGGGCAGCTCCTCCTGGTAAAGGTGTTTCCCTCCTCGGGCAGCTCCTCCTGGTAAAGGTGTTTCCCTCCTCGGGCAGTTCCTCCTGGTAAAGATGTTTCCGTCCTTGGGGAGCTCCTTCTGGTAAATGTGTTCCCTTGGGCAGCTTCTCCTGGTAAAGGTGTTTCCTCGGGCAGCTCTTCCTGGTAAAGATGTTTCCCTCTTCGGGCAGCTTCTCCTGGTGGAGGTGTTTCCTCGGGCAGCTCCTCCTTGTAAAGGTATTTCCTTCCTCAGGCAGCTCCTCCTGGGAAAGGTGTTTCCTCGGGCAGATCCTCCTGGCAAAAGTGTTCCCTTGTGCAGCTTCTCCTGGTAAAGGTGTTTTCTCGGGCAGCTCTTCCTGGTAGCGGTGTTTCCCTCCTCGGTCAGCTCCTCCTGGTGAAGGTGTTTCCCTCCGCGGGCAGCTTCTCCTGCTAAACGTTTTTCCTCGGCAGCTCCTCCTGGTAAAGGTGTTTCCCTCCTCAGGCAGCTCCTCCTGGTGAAGGTGTTTCCTCGGGCAGCTTCTCCTAGTAAAGGTGTTTCCTCGGGCAGATCCTCCTGGTAAATGTGTTCCCTTGGGCAGCTTCTCCTGGTAAAGCTGTTTTCTCGGGCAGCTCTTCCTGGTAGCGGTGTTTCCCTCCTCGGGCAGCTCCTCCTGGTAAAGGTGTTTCCTCGGGCATCTCCTCTTGGTAAACGTGTTTCCCTCCTCGGGCAGCTCCTCCTGGTAAAGGTGTTTCCCTCCTCGGGCAGTTCCTCCTGGTAAAGATGTTTCCGTCCTTGGGGAGCTCCTTCTGGTAAATGTGTTCCCTTGGGCAGCTTCTCCTGGTAAAGGTGTTTCCTCGGGCAGCTCTTCCTGGTAGAGGTGTTTCCCTCTTCGGGCATCTCCTCTTGGTACAGGTGTTCCCTCGGGCAGGTACTCCTGGTAAAGGTGTTTCCTTGGGCAGCTCCTCCTGGTAAAGGTGTTTCCCTCCTCGGCCAGCTTCTCCTGGTAAAGGTGTTTCCCTCCTCGGGCAGATCCTCCTGGTAGAGGTCAATCCCTCCTGGGGCAGCTCCTCTTGGCAAAGGTGTTTCCTCGGGCAGCTTCTCCTGGTAAAAGTGTTTCCTCGGGCAGCTCCTCCTGGTAAAGGTGTTTCCCTCCTCGGGCAGCTCCTCCTGGTAAAGGTGTTTTCTCGGGCAGCTCCTCCTGGTAAAGGTGTACCCCTCCTCGGGCAGCTCCACCTGGTAAATGTGTTCCCTTGGGCAGCTCCTCCTGGTAGAGGTGTTTCCCTCCTCGGTCAGCTACTCCTGGTAAGGTTGTTTCCCTCCTCGATCAGCTTCTCCTGCTAAACGTGTTTCCTCGGCAGCTCCTCCTGGTAAAGGTGTTTCCCTCCTCAGGTAGCTCCTCCTGGTGTAGGTGTTTCCTCGGGCAGCTTCTCCTGGTAAAGATGTTTCCCTCTTCGGGCAGCTTCTCCTGGTGGAGGTGTTTCCTCAGGCAGCTCCTCCTGGTAAAGGTGTTTCCTTCCTCGGGCAGTTCCTCCTGGGAAAGGTGTTTCCTCGGGCAGCTTCTCCTGGTAAACGTGTTTCCTCGGCAGCTCCTCCTGGTAAAGGTGTTTCCCTCCTCAGGTAGCTCCTCCTGGTAAAGGTGTTTCCTCGGGCAGCTTCTCCTGCTAAAGGTGTTTCCTCGGGCAGATCCTCCTGGCAAAAGTGTTCCCTTGTGCAGCTTCTCCTGGTAAAGGTGTTTTCTCGGGCAGCTCTTCCTGGTAGCGGTGTTTCCCTCCTCGGGCAGCTCCTCCTCGTAAAGGTGTTTCCTCGGGCATCTCCTCTTGGTAAAGGTGTTCCCTCGGGCAGCTCCTCCTGGTAAAGGTGTTTCCTCGGGCAGCTTCTCCTGGTAAAGGTGTTTCCCTCCTCAGGCAGCTCCTCCTGGTGGAGGTGTTTCCCTCCTGGGGCAGCTCCTCTTGGTAAAGGTGTTTCCTCGGGCAGCTTCTCCTGGTAAATGTGTTTCCTCGGGCAGCTCCTCCAGGTAAAGGTGTTCTCTCGGGCAGCTCCTCCTGGTAAAGGTGTTTCCTTGGGCAGGTCCTCCTGGTAAAGGTGTTTCCCTCCTCAGGTAGCTCCTCCTGGTGAAGGTGTTTCCTCGGTCAGCTTCTCCTGGTAAAGGTGTTTCCTCGGGCAGCTCTTCCTGGTAGCGGTGTTTCCCTCCTCGGGCAGCTCCTCCTGGTAAAGGTGTTTCCTCGGGCATCTCCTCTTGGTAAAGGTGTTCCCTCAGGCAGCTGCTCCTGGTAAAGGTGTTTCCTCGGGCAGCTGCTCCTGGTAAAGGTGTTTCCCTCCACGGGCAGCTCCTCCTGGTAAAGGTGTTTCCTCGGTCAGCTCCTCCAGGTAAAGGTTTTTCCCTCCTCGGGCAGCTCCTCCTGGTAAAGGTGTTTCCCTCTTCGGGCAGCTGCTCCTGGTAAAGGTGTTTCCCTCCTCGGGCAGCTCCTCCTGGTAAAGGTGATTCCCTCCTCGGGCAGCTCCTCCTGGTAACGGTGTTTCCTCGGGCAGCTCCTCCTGGTAAAGTTGTTTCCTCGGGCAGCTCCTCCTGGTAAAGGTGTTTCCGTCCTTGGGGAGCTCCTTCTGGCAAATGTGTTCCCTTGGGCAGCTTCTCCTGGTAAAGGTGTTTCCTCGGGCAGCTCTTCCTGGTAGAGGTGTTTCCCTCCTCGGGCATCTCCTCTTGGTAAAGGTGTTTTCTCGGGCAGCTTCCCCTGGTAAAAGTGTTTCCTCGGGCAGCTCCTCCTGGTAAATGTGTTTCCCTCCTCGGGCAGCTCCTCCTGGTAAAGGTGTTTCCTCGGGCAGCTTCTCCTTTTAAAGGTATTTCCTCGGGTAGTGTTTCCCTCCTCGGGCAGCTCCTCCTGGTAAAGGTGTTTCCTTGGGCAGCTCCTCCTGGTAAAGGTGTTTCCCTCCTCGGGCAGCTCCTCCTGGTAAATGTGTTCCTTTGGGCATCTTGTCCTGGTAAAGGTGTTTCCTCGGGCAGCTCTTCCTGGTAGTGGTGTTTCCCTTCTCGGGCAGCTCCTCCTGGTAAAAGTGTTTCCTCGGGCAGCCCCTCCTGGTAAAGGTGTTTCCCTCCTCGGGCAGCTCCTCCTGGTAAAGGTGTTTCCTCGGGCAGCTGCTCCTGGTAAAGGTGATTCCCTCCTCGGGCAGCTCCTCCTAGTAAAGGTGTTCCCTCGGGCAGCTCCTCCTGGTAAAGGTGTTTCCCAGCTCGGGCAGCTCCTCCTGGTAAACCTGTTTCTCTCCTCGGGCGGGTCCTCCTGGTAAACGTGTTTGCGTCCTCGGGCAGCTCCTCCTGGTAAAGGTGTGTCCTCGGACCGCTCCTCCTGGTAAAGGTGTTTCCTCGGGCAGCTCCTCCTGGTAAAGGTGTTTCCTCTGGCAGCTTCTCCTGGTAAAGGTGTTTCCCTGCTCGGGCAGCTCCACCTGGTAAACGTGTTTCCCTCCTCGGGCGGCTCCTTCTGGTAAACGTGTTTCCCACTTTGGGAGCTCCTCCTGGTAAAGGTGTTTCCCTGCTCGGGCAGCTCCTCCTGGTAAAGGTGTTTCCCTCCTCGGGTAGCTCCTTCTGGTAAACGTGTTTCCTCGGGCAGCTTCTACTGGTAAAGGTGTTTCCCCGGGCAGCTCCTCCTGGTAAAGGTGTTTTCTCGGGCAGCTCCTCCTGGTAAAGGTGTACCTCTCTTCGGGCAGCTCCTCCTGGTAAATGTGTTCCCTTGGGCAGCTCCTCCTGGTAGAGATGTTTCCCTCCTCGGTCAGCTCATCCTGGTGAAGGTGTTTCCCTCGTCGGGCAGCTTCTCCTGCTAAACGTTTTTCCTCGGCAGCTCCTCCTGGTAAAGGTGTTTCCCTGCTCAGGTAGCTCCTCCTGGTGAAGGTGTTTCCTCGGGCTGCTTCTCCTGGTAAAGGTGTTTCCTCGGGCAGATCCTCCTGGTAAATGTGTTCCCTTGGGCAGCTTCTCCTGGTAAAGGTGTTTTCTCAGGCAGCTCTTCCTGGTAGTGGTGTTTCCCTCCTCGGGCATCTCCTCTTGGTAAAGGTGTTCCCTCGGGCAGCTCCTCCTGGTAAAGGTGTTTCCTCGTGCAGCTTCTCCTGGTAAAGGTGTTTCCCTCCTCGGGCAGCTTCTCCTGGTAAAGGTGTTTCCCTCCTCAGGCAGCTCCTCCTGGTAAAGGTGTTTTACTCCTTGGGTAGCTACTCCTGGTAAAGGTGTTTCCTCGGGCAGCTCCTCCTGGTAAAGGTGTTTCCCTCCTCGGGCAGCTCCTCCTGGTAAAGGTGATTCCCTCCTCGGGCAGTTCCTCCTGGTAAAGATGTTTCCGTCCTTGGGGAGCTCCTTCTGGTAAATGTGTTCCCTTGGGCAGCTTCTCCTGGTAAAGGTGTTTCCTCGGGCAGCTCTTCCTGGTAAAGATGTTTCCCTCTTCGGGCAGCTTCTCCTGGTGGAGGTGTTTCCTCGGGCAGCTCCTCCTGGTAAAGGTGTTTCCTTCCTCGGGCAGTTCCTCCTGGGAAAGGTGTTTCCTCGGGCAGCTTCTCCTGGTAAACGTGTTTCCTCGGCAGCTCCTCCTGGTAAAGGTGTTTCCCTCCTCAGGTAGCTCGTCCTGGTAAAGGTGTTTCCTCGGGCAGCTTCTCCTGCTAAAGGTGTTTCCTCGGGCAGATCCTCCTGGCAAAAGTGTTCCCTTGTGCAGCTTCTCCTGGTAAAGGTGTTTTCTCGGGCAGCTCTTCCTGGTAGCGGTGTTTCCCTCCTCGGGCAGCTCCTCCTCGTAAAGGTGTTTCCTCGGGCATCTCCTCTTGGTAAAGGTGTTCCCTCGGGCAGCTCCTCCTGGTAAAGGTGTTTCCTCGGGCAGCTTCTCCTGGTAAAGGTGTTTCCCTCCTCAGGCAGCTACTCCTGGTAGAGGTGTTTCCCTCCTGGGGCAGATCCTCTTGGTAAAGGTGTTTCCTCGGGCAGCTTCTCCTGGTAAATGTGTTTCCTCGGGCAGCTCCTCCAGGTAAAGGTGTTCTCTCGGGCAGCTCCTCCTGGTAAAGGTGTTTCCTTGGGCAGCTCCTCCTGGTAAAGGTGTTTCCCTCCTCAGGTAGCTCCTCCTGGTGAAGGTGTTTCCTCGGTCAGCTTCTCCTGGTAAAGGTGTTTCCTCGGGCAGCTCTTCCTGGTAGCGGTGTTTCCCTCCTCGGGCAGCTCCTCCTGGTAAAGGTGTTTCCTCGGGCATCTCCTCTTGGTAAAGGTGTTCCCTCAGGCAGCTCCTCCTGGTAAAGGTGTTTCCTCGGGCAGCTGCTCCTGGTAAAGGTGTTTCCCTCCACGGGCAGCTCCTTCTGGTAAACGTGTTTCCTCGGGCAGCTTCTACTGGTAAAGGTGTTTCCTCGGGCAGCTCCTCCTGGTAAAGGTGTTTTCTCGGGCAGCTCCTCCTGGTAGAGGTGTTTCCCTCCTCGGTCAGCTCCTCCTGGTGAAGGTGTTTCCCTCCGCGGGCAGCTTCTCCTGCTAAACGTTTTTCTTCGGCAGCTCCTCCTGGTAAAGGTGTTTCCCTCCTCAGGCAGCTCCTCCTGGTGAAGGTGTTTCCTGGGGCAGCTTCTCCTAGTAAAGGTTTTTCCTCGGGCAGATCCTCCTGGTAAATGTGTTCCCTTGGGCAGCTTCTCCTGGTAAAGCTGTTTTCTCGGGCAGCTCTTCCTGGTAGCGGTGTTTCCCTCCTCGGGCAGCTCCTCCTGGTAAAGGTGTTTCCTCGGGCATCTCCTCTTGGTAAAGGTGTTTCCCTCCTCGGGCAGTTCCTCCTGGTAAAGGTGTTTCCCTCCTCGGGCAGTTCCTCCTGGTAAAGTTGTTTCCGTCCTTGGGGAGCCCCTTCTGGTAAATGTGTTCCCTTGGGCAGCTTCTCCTGGTAAAGGTGTTTCCTCGGGCAGCTTCTCCTGGTAAAAGTGTTTCCTGGGGCAACTCCTCCTGGTAAAGGTGTTTCCCTCCTCGGGCAGCTCCTCCTGGTACAGGTGTTTCCTCGGGCAGCTCCTCCTGGTAAAGGTGTTTTCTCGGGCAGCTCCTCCTGGTAAAGGTGTACCCCTCCTCGGGCAGCTCCACCTGGTAAATGTGTTCCCTTGGGCAGCTCCTCCTGGTAGAGGTGTTTCCCTCCTCGGTCAGCTACTCCTGGTAAGGTTGTTTCCCTCCTCGAGCAGCTTGTCCTGCTAAACGTGTTTCCTCAGCAGCTCCTCCTGGTAAAGGTGTTTCCCTCCTCAGGTAGCTCCTCCTGGTGAAGGTGTTTCCTCGGGCAGCTTCTCCTGGTAAAGATGTTTCCCTCTTCGGGCAGCTTCTCCTGGTGGAGGTGTTTCCTCAGGCAGCTCCTCCTGGTAAAGGTGTTTCCTTCCTCGGGCAGTTCCTCCTGGGAAAGGTGTTTCCTCGGGCAGCTTCTCCTGGTAAACGTGTTTCCTCGGCAGCTCCTCCTGGTAAAGGTGTTTCCCTCCTCAGGTTGCTCCTCCTGGTAAAGGTGTTTCCTCGGGCAGCTTCTCCTGCTAAAGGTGTTTCCTCGGGCAGATCCTCCTGGCAAAAGTGTTCCCTTGTGCAGCTTCTCCTGGTAAAGGTGTTTTCTCGGGCAGCTCTTCCTGGTAGCGGTGTTTCCCTCCTCGGGCAGCTCCTCCTCGTAAAGGTGTTTCCTCGGGCATCTCCTCTTGGTAAAGGTGTTCCCTCGGGCAGCTCCTCCTGGTAAAGGTGTTTCCTCGGGCAGCTTCTCCTGGTAAAGGTGTTTCCCTCCTCAGGCAGCTCCTCCTGGTGGAGGTGTTTCCCTCCTGGGGCAGCTCCTCTTGGTAAAGGTGTTTCCTCGGGCAGCTTCTCCTGGTAAATGTGTTTCCTCGGGCAGCTCCTCCAGGTAAAGGTGTTCTCTCGGGCAGCTCCTCCTGGTAAAGGTGTTTCCTTGGGCAGGTTCTCCTGGTAAAGGTGTTTCCCTCCTCAGGTAGCTCCTCCTGGTGAAGGTGTTTCCTCGGTCAGCTTCTCCTGGTAAAGGTGTTTCCTCGGGCAGCTCTTCCTGGTAGCGGTGTTTCCCTCCTCGGGCAGCTCCTCCTGGTAAAGGTGTTTCCTCGGGCATCTCCTCTTGGTAAAGGTGTTCCCTCAGGCAGCTGCTCCTGGTAAAGGTGTTTCCTCGGGCAGCTGCTCCTGGTAAAGGTGTTTCCCTCCACGGGCAGCTCCTCCTGGTAAAGGTGTTTCCTCGGTCAGCTCCTCCAGGTAAAGGTTTTTCCCTCCTCGGGCAGCTCCTCCTGGTAAAGGTGTTTCCCTCTTCGGGCAGCTGCTCCTGGTAAAGGTGTTTCCCTCCTCGGGCAGCTCCTCCTGGTAAAGGTGATTCCCTCCTCGGGCAGCTCCTCCTGGTAACGGTGTTTCCTCGGGCAGCTCCTCCTGGTAAAGTTGTTTCCTCGGGCAGCTCCTCCTGGTAAAGGTGTTTCCGTCCTTGGGGAGCTCCTTCTGGCAAATGTGTTCCCTTGGGCAGCTTCTCCTGGTAAAGGTGTTTCCTCGGGCAGTTCTTCCTGGTAGAGGTGTTTCCCTCCTCGGGCATCTCCTCTTGGTAAAGGTGTTTTCTCGGGCAGCTTCCCCTGGTAAAAGTGTTTCCTCGGGCAGCTCCTCCTGGTAAATGTGTTTCCCTCCTCGGGCAGCTCCTCCTGGTAAAGGTGTTTCCTCGGGCAGCTTCTCCTTTTAAAGGTGTTTCCTCGGGTAGTGTTTCCCTCCTCGGGCAGCTCCTCCTTGTAAAGGTGTTTCCTTGGGCAGCTCCTCCTGGTAAAGGTGTTTCCCTCCTCGGGCAGCTCCTCCTGGTAAATGTGTTCCTTTGGGCATCTTGTCCTGGTAAAGGTGTTTCCTCGGGCAGCTCTTCCTGGTAGTGGTGTTTCCCTTCTCGGGCAGCTCCTCCTGGTAAAAGTGTTTCCTCGGGCAGCCCCTCCTGGTAAAGGTGTTTCCCTCCTCGGGCAGCTCCTCCTGGTAAAGGTGTTTCCTCGGGCAGCTGCTCCTGGTAAAGGTGATTCCCTCCTCGGGCAGCTCCTCCTAGTAAAGGTATTCCCTCGGGCAGCTCCTCCTGGTAAAGGTGTTTCCCAGCTCGGGCAGCTCCTCCTGGTAAACCTGTTTCTCTCCTCGGGCGGGTCCTCCTGGTAAACGTGTTTGCCTCCTCGGGCAGCTCCTCCTGGTAAAGGTGTGTCCTCGGACCGCTCCTCCTGGTAAAGGTGTTTCCTCGGGCAGCTCCTCCTGGTAAAGGTGTTTCCTCTGGCAGCTTCTCCTGGTAAAGGTGTTTCCCTGCTCGGGCAGCTCCACCTGGTAAACGTGTTTCCCTCCTCGGGCGGCTCCTTCTGGTAAACGTGTTTCCCACTTTGGGAGCTCCTCCTGGTAAAGGTGTTTCCCTGCTCGGGCAGCTCCTCCTGGTAAAGGTGTTTCCCTCCTCGGGTAGCTCCTTCTGGTAAACATGTTTCGTCGGGCAGCTTCTACTGGTAAAGGTGTTTCCTCGGGCAGCTCCTCCTGGTAAAGGTGTTTTCTCGGGCAGCTCCTCCTGGTAAAGGTGTACCTCTCTTCGGGCAGCTCCTCCTGGTAAATGTGTTCCCTTGGGCAGCTCCTCCTGGTAGAGATGTTTCCCTCCTCGGTCAGCTCATCCTGGTGAAGGTGTTTCCCTCGTCGGGCAGCTTCTCCTGCTAAACGTTTTTCCTCGGCAGCTCCTCCTGGTAAAGGTGTTTCCCTGCTCAGGTAGCTCCTCCTGGTGAAGGTGTTTCCTCGGGCAGCTTCTCCTGGTAAAGGTGTTTCCTCGGGCAGATCCTCCTGGTAAATGTGTTCCCTTGGGCAGCTTCTCCTGGTAAAGGTGTTTTCTCAGGCAGCTCTTCCTGGTAGTGGTGTTTCCCTCCTCGGGCATCTCCTCTTGGTAAAGGTGTTCCCTCGGGCAGCTCCTCCTGGTAAAGGTGTTTCCTCGTGCAGCTTCTCCTGGTAAAGGTGTTTCCCTCCTCGGGCAGCTTCTCCTTGTAAAGGTGTTTCCCTCCTCAGGCAGCTCCTCCTGGTAAAGGTGTTTTACTCCTTGGGTAGCTACTCCTGGTAAAGGTGTTTCCTCGGGCAGCCTCTCCTGGTAAAGGTGTTTCCCTCCTCGGGCAGCTCCTCCTGGTAAAGGTGTTTCCCTCCTCGAGCAGTTCCTCCTGGTAAAGATGTTTCCGTCCTTGGGGAGCTCCTTCTGGTAAATGTGTTCCCTTGGGCAGCTTCTCCTGGTAAAGGTGTTTCCTCGGGCAGCTCTTCCTGGTAGCGGTGTTTCCCTCCTCGGGCAGCTCCTCCTCGTAAAGGTGTTTCCTCGGGCATCTCCTCTTGGTAAAGGTGTTCCCTCGGGCAGCTCCTCCTGGTAAGGGTGTTTCCTCGGGCAGCTTCTCCTGGTAAAGGCGTTTCCCTCCTCAGGCAGCTCCTCCTGGTGGAGGTGTTTCCCTCCTGGGGCAGCTCCTCTTGGTAAAGGTCTTTCCTCGGGCAGCTTCTCCTGGTAAATGTGTTTCCTCGGGCAGCTCCTCCAGGTAAAGGTGTTCTCTCGGGCAGCTCCTCCTGGTAAAGGTGTTTCCTTGGGCAGGTCCTCCTGGTAAAGGTGTTTCCCTCCTCAGGTAGCTCCTCCTGGTGAAGGTGTTTCCTCGGTCAGCTTCTCCTGGTAAAGGTGTTTCCTCGGGCAGCTCTTCCTGGTAGCGGTGTTTCCCTCCTCGGGCAGCTCCTCCTGGTAAAGGTGTTTCCTCGGGCATCTCCTCTTGGTAAAGGTGTTCCCTCAGGCATCTCCTCCTGGTAAAGGTGTTTCCTCGGGCAGCTGCTCCTGGTAAAGGTGTTTCCCTCCACGGGCAGCTCCTCCTGGTAAAGGTGTTTCCTCGGTCAGCTCCTCCAGGTAAAGGTTTTTCCCTCCTCGGGCAGCTCCTCCTGGTAAAGGTGTTTCCCTCTTCGGGCAGCTGCTCCTGGTAAAGGTGTTTCCCTCCTCGGGCAGCTCCTCCTGGTAAAGGTGATTCCCTCCTCGGGCAGCTCCTCCTGGTAACGGTGTTTCCTCGGGCAGCTCCTCCTGGTAAAGTTGTTTCCTCGGGCAGCTCCTCCTGGTAAAGGTGTTTCCGTCCTTGGGGAGCTCCTTCTGGCAAATGTGTTCCCTTGGGCAGCTTCTCCTGGTAAAGGTGTTTCCTCGGGCAGCTCTTCCTGGTAGAGGTGTTTCCCTCCTCGGGCATCTCCTCTTGGTAAAGGTGTTTTCTCGGGCAGCTTCCCCTGGTAAAAGTGTTTCCTCGGGCAGCTCCTCCTGGTAAATGTGTTTCCCTCCTCGGGCAGCTCCTCCTGGTAAAGGTGTTTCCTCGGGCAGCTTCTCCTTTTAAAGGTGTTTCCTCGGGTAGTGTTTCCCTCCTCGGGCAGCTCCTCCTGGTAAAGGTGTTTCCTTGGGCAGCTCCTCCTGGTAAAGGTGTTTCCCTCCTCGGGCAGCTCCTCCTGGTAAATGTGTTCCTTTGGGCATCTTGTCCTGGTAAAGGTGTTTCCTCGGGCAGCTCTTCCTGGTAGTGGTGTTTCCCTTCTCTGGCAGCTCCTCCTGGTAAAAGTGTTTCCTCGGGCAGCCCCTCCTGGTAAAGGTGTTTCCCTCCTCGGGCAGCTCCTCCTGGTAAAGGTGTTTCCTCGGGCAGCTGCTCCTGGTAAAGGTGATTCCCTCCTCGGGCAGCTCCTCCTAGTAAAGGTATTCCCTCGGGCAGCTCCTCCTGGTAAAGGTGTTTCCCAGCTCGGGCAGCTCCTCCTGGTAAACCTGTTTCTCTCCTCGGGCGGGTCCTCCTGGTAAACGTGTTTGCCTCCTCGGGCAGCTCCTCCTGGTAAAGGTGTGTCCTCGGACCGCTCCTCCTGGTAAAGGTGTTTCCTCGGGCAGCTCCTCCTGGTAAAGGTGTTTCCTCTGGCAGCTTCTCCTGGTAAAGGTGTTTCCCTGCTCGGGCAGCTCCACCTGGTAAACGTGTTTCCCTCCTCGGGCGGCTCCTTCTGGTAAACGTGTTTCCCACTTTGGGAGCTCCTCCTGGTAAAGGTGTTTCCCTGCTCGGGCAGCTCCTCCTGGTAAAGGTGTTTCCCTCCTCGGGTAGCTCCTTCTGGTAAACATGTTTCGTCGGGCAGCTTCTACTGGTAAAGGTGTTTCCTCGGGCAGCTCCTCCTGGTAAAGGTGTTTTCTCGGGCAGCTCCTCCTGGTAAAGGTGTACCTCTCTTCGGGCAGCTCCTCCTGGTAAATGTGTTCCCTTGGGCAGCTCCTCCTGGTAGAGATGTTTCCCTCCTCGGTCAGCTCATCCTGGTGAAGGTGTTTCCCTCGTCGGGCAGCTTCTCCTGCTAAACGTTTTTCCTCGGCAGCTCCTCCTGGTAAAGGTGTTTCCCTGCTCAGGTAGCTCCTCCTGGTGAAGGTGTTTCCTCGGGCAGCTTCTCCTGGTAAAGGTGTTTCCTCGGGCAGATCCTCCTGGTAAATGTGTTCCCTTGGGCAGCTTCTCCTGGTAAAGGTGTTTTCTCAGGCAGCTCTTCCTGGTAGTGGTGTTTCCCTCCTCGGGCATCTCCTCTTGGTAAAGGTGTTCCCTCGGGCAGCTCCTCCTGGTAAAGGTGTTTCCTCGTGCAGCTTCTCCTGGTAAAGGTGTTTCCCTCCTCGGGCAGCTTCTCCTGGTAAAGGTGTTTCCCTCCTCAGGCAGCTCCTCCTGGTAAAGGTGTTTTACTCCTTGGGTAGCTACTCCTGGTAAAGGTGTTTCCTCGGGCAGCTCCTCCTGGTAAAGGTGTTTCCCTCCTCGGGCAGCTCCTCCTGGTAAAGGTGTTTCCCTCCTCGAGCAGTTCCTCCTGGTAAAGATGTTTCCGTCCTTGGGGAGCTCCTTCCGGTAAATGTGTTCCCTTGGGCAGCTTCTCCTGGTAAAGGTGTTTCCTCGGGCAGCTCTTCCTGGTAAAGATGTTTCCCTCTTCGGGCAGCTTCTCCTGGTGGAGGTGTTTCCTCGGGCAGCTCCTCCTGGTAAAGGTGTTTCCTTCCTCGGGCAGCTCCTCCTGGGAAAGGTGTTTCCTCGGGCAGCTTCTCCTGGTAAACGTGTTTCCTCGGCAGCTCCTCCTGGTAAAGGTGTTTCCCTCCTCAGGTAGCTCGTCCTGGTAAAGGTGTTTCCTCGGGCAGCTTCTCCTGCTAAAGGTGTTTCCTCGGGCAGATCCTCCTGGCAAAAGTGTTCCCTTGTGCAGCTTCTCCTGGTAAAGGTGTTTTCTCGGGCAGCTCTTCCTGGTAGCGGTGTTTCCCTCCTCGGGCAGCTCCTCCTCGTAAAGGTGTTTCCTCGGGCATCTCCTCTTGGTAAAGGTGTTCCCTCGGGCAGCTCCTCCTGGTAAAGGTGTTTCCTCGGGCAGCTTCTCCTGGTAAAGGTGTTTCCCTCCTCAGGCAGCTCCTCCTGGTAGAGGTGTTTCCCTCCTGGGGCAGATCCTCTTGGTAAAGGTGTTTCCTCGGGCAGCTTCTCCTGGTAAATGTGTTTCCTCGGGCAGCTCCTCCAGGTAAAGGTGTTCTCTCGGGCAGCTCCTCCTGGTAAAGGTGTTTCCTTGGGCAGCTCCTCCTGGTAAAGGTGTTTCCCTCCTCAGGTAGCTGCTCCTGGTGAAGGTGTTTCCTCGGTCAGCTTCTCCTGGTAAAGGTGTTTCCTCGGGCAGCTCTTCCTGGTAGCGGTGTTTCCCTCCTCGGGCAGCTCCTCCTGGTAAAGGTGTTTCCTCGGGCATCTCCTCTTGGTAAAGGTGTTCCCTCAGGCAGCTCCTCCTGGTAAAGGTGTTTCCTCGGGCAGCTGCTCCTGGTAAAGGTGTTTCCCTGCACGGGCAGCTCCTTCTGGTAAACGTGTTTCCTCGGGCAGCTTCTACTGGTAAAGGTGTTTCCTCGGGCAGCTCCTCCTGGTAAAGGTGTTTTCTCGGGCAGCTCCTCCTGGTAGAGGTGTTTCCCTCCTCGGTCAGCTCCTCCTGGTGAAGGTGTTTCCCTCCGCGGGCAGCTTCTCCTGCTAAACGTTTTTCTTCGGCAGCTCCTCCTGGTAAAGGTGTTTCCTCGGGCATCTCCTCTTGGTAAAGGTGTTTCCCTCCTCGGGCAGCTCCTCCTGGTAAAGGTGTTTCCCTCCTCGGGCAGTTTCTCCTGGTAAAGATGTTTCCGTCCTTGGGGAGCCCCTTCTGGTAAATGTGTTCCCTTGGGCAGCTTCTCCTGGTAAAGGTGTTTCCTCGGGCATCTCTTCCTGGTAGAGGTGTTTCCCTCTTCGGGCATCTCCTCTTGGTACAGGTGTTCCCTCGGTCAGCTTCTCCTGGTAAAGGTGTTTCCTCGGGCAGCTCTTCCTGGTAGCGGTGTTTCCCTCCTCGGGCAGCTCCTCCTGGTAAAGGTGTTTCCTCGGCATCTCCTCTTGGTAAAGGTGTTCCCTCAGGCAGCTCCTCCTGGTAAAGGTGTTTCCTCGGGCAGCTGCTCCTGGTAAAGGTGTTTCCCTCCACGGGCAGCTCCTCCTGGTAAAGGTGTTTCCTCGGTCAGCTCCTCCAGGTAAAGGTTTTTCCCTCCTCGGGCAGCTCCTCCTGGTAAGGTGTTTCCCTCTTCGGGCAGCTGCTCCTGGTAAAGGTGTTTCCCTCCTCGGGCAGCTTCTCTTGGTAAAGTGATTCCCTCCTCGGGCAGCTCCTCCTGGTAACGGTGTTTCCTCGGGCAGCTCCTCCTGGTAAAGTTGTTTCCTCGGGCAGCTCCTCCTGGTAAAGGTGTTTCCGTCCTTGGGAGCTCCTTCTGGCAAATGTGTTCCCTTGGGCAGCTTCTCCTGGTAAAGGTGTTTCCTCGGGCAGCTCTTCCTGGTAGAGTGTTTCCCTCCTCGGGCATCTCCTCTTGGTAAAGGTGTTTTCTCGGGCAGCTTCCCCTGGTAAAAGTGTTTCCTCGGGCAGCTCCTCCTGGTAAATGTGTTTCCCTCCTCGGGCAGCTCCTCCTGGTAAAGGTGTTTCCTCGGGCAGCTTCTCCTTTTAAAGGTGTTTCCTCGGGTAGTGTTTCCCTCCTCGGCAGCTCCTCCTGGTAAAGGTGTTTCCTTGGGCAGCTCCTCCTGGTAAAGGTGTTTCCCTCCTCGGGCAGCTCCTCCTGGTAAATGTGTTCCTTTGGGCATCTTGTCCTGGTAAAGGTGTTTCCTCGGGCAGCTCTTCCTGGTAGTGGTGTTTCCCTTCTCGGGCAGCTCCTCCTGGTAAAAGTGTTTCCTCGGGCAGCCCCTCCTGGTAAAGGTGTTTCCCTCCTCGGCAGCTCCTCCTGGTAAAGGTGTTTCTCGGCAGCTGCTCCTGGTAAAGGTGATTCCCTCCTCGGGCACCTCCTCCTAGTAAAGGTATTCCTCGGGCAGCTCCTCCTGGTAAAGGTGTTTCCAGCTCGGGCAGCTCTCCTGGTAAACCTGTTTCTCTCCTCGGGCGGGTCCTCCTGGTAAACGTGTTTGCCTCCTCGGGCAGCTCCTCCTGGTAAAGGTGTGTCCTCGGACCGCTCCTCCTGGTAAAGGTGTTTCCTCGGGCAGCTCCTCCTGGTAAAGGTGTTTCCTCTGGCAGCTTCTCCTGGTAAAGGTGTTTCCCTGCTCGGGCAGCTCCACCTGGTAAACGTGTTTCCCTCCTCGGCGGCTCCTTCTGGTAAACGTGTTTCCCACTTTGGGAGCTCCTCCTGGTAAAGGTGTTTCCCTGCTCGGGCAGCTCCTCCTGGTAAAGGTGTTTCCTCCTCGGTAGCTCCTTCTGGTAAACGTGTTTCCTCGGGCAGCTTCTCCTGGTAAAGGTGTTTTCTCGGGCAGCTCTTCCTGGTAGCGGTGTTTCCCTCCTCGGGCAGCTCCTCCTCGTAAAGGTGTTTCCTCGGGCATCTCCTCTTGGTAAAGGTGTTCCCTCGGGCAGCTCCTCCTGGTAAAGGTGTTTCCTCGGGCAGCTTCTCCTGGTAAAGGTGTTTCCCTCCTCAGGCAGCTCCTCCTGGTAGAGGTGTTTCCCTCCTGGGGCAGATCCTCTTGGTAAAGGTGTTTCCTCGGGCGTCTTCTCCTGGTAAATGTGTTTCCTCGGGCAGCTCCTCCAGGTAAAGGTGTTCTCTCGGGCAGCTCCTCCTGGTAAAGGTGTTTCCTTGGGCAGCTCCGCCTGGTAAAGGTGTTTCCCTCCTCAGGTAGCTCCTCCTGGTGAAGGTGTTTCCTCGGTCAGCTTCTCCTGGTAAAGTGTTTCCTCGGGCAGCTCTTCCTGGTAGCGGTGTTTCCCTCCTCGGGCAGCTCCTCCTGGTAAAGGTGTTTCCTCGGGCATCTCCTCTTGGTAAAGGTGTTCCCTCAGGCAGCTCCTCCTGGTAAAGGTGTTTCCTCGGGCAGCTGCTCCTGGTAAAGGTGTTTCCCTCCACGGGCAGCTCCTTCTGGTAAATGTGTTTCCTCGGGCAGCTTCTACTGGTAAAGGTGTTTCCTCGGGCAGCTCCTCCTGGTAAAGGTGTTTTCTCGGGCAGCTCCTCCTGGTAGAGGTGTTTCCCTCCTCGGTCAGCTCCTCCTGGTGAAGGTGTTTCCCTCCGCGGGCAGCTTCTCCTGCTAAACGTTTTCTTCGGCAGCTCCTCCTGGAAAAGGTGTTTCCCTCCTCAGGCAGCTCCTCCTGGTGAAGGTGTTTCCTCGGGCAGCTTCTCCTAGTAAAGGTTTTTCCTCGGGCAGATCCTCCTGGTAAATGTGTTCCCTTGGGCAGCTTCTCCTGGTAAAGCTGTTTTCTCGGGCAGCTCTTCCTGGTAGCGGTGTTTCCCTCCTCGGGCAGCTCCTCCTGGTAAAGGTGTTTCCTCGGGCATCTCCTCTTGGTAAAGGTGTTTCCCTCCTCGGGCAGCTCCTCCTGGTAAAGGTGTTTCCCTCCTCGGGCAGTTCCTCCTGGTAAAGATGTTTCCGTCCTTGGGGAGCCCCTTCTGGTAAATGTGTTCCCTTGGGCAGCTTCTCCTGGTAAAGGTGTTTCCTCGGGCAGCTCTTCCTGGTAGAGGTGTTTCCCTCTTCGGGCATCTCCTCTTGGTACAGGTGTTCCCTCGGTCAGCTTCTCCTGGTAAAGGTGTTTCCTCGGGCAGCTCTTCCTGGTAGCGGTGTTTCCCTCCTCGGGCAGCTCCTCCTGGTAAAGGTGTTTCCTCGGGCATCTCCTCTTGGTAAAGGTGTTCCCTCAGGCAGCTCCTCCTGGTAAAGGTGTTTCCTCGGGCAGCTGCTCCTGGTAAAGGCGTTTCCCTCCACGGGCAGATCCTCCTGGTAAAGGTGTTTCCTCGGTCAGCTCCTCCAGGTAAAGGTTTTTCCCTCCTCGGGCAGCTCCTCCTGGTAAAGGTGTTTCCCTCTTCGGGCAGCTGCTCCTGGTAAAGGTGTTTCCCTCCTCGGGCAGCTCCTCCTGGTAAAGGTGATTCCCTCCTCGGGCAGCTCCTCCTGGTAACGGTGTTTCCTCGGGCAGCTCCTCCTGGTAAAGTTGTTTCCTCGGGCAGCTCCTCCTGGTAAAGGTGTTTCCGTCCTTGGGGAGCTCCTTCTGGCAAATGTGTTCCCTTGGGCAGCTTCTCCTGGTAAAGGTGTTTCCTCGGGCAGCTCTTCCTGGTAGAGGTGTTTCCCTCCTCGGGCATCTCCTCTTGGTAAAGGTGTTTTCTCGGGCAGCTTCCCCTGGTAAAAGTGTTTCCTCGGGCAGCTCCTCCTGGTAAATGTGTTTCCCTCCTCGGGCAGCTCCTCCTGGTAAAGGTGTTTCCTTGGGCAGCTCCTCCTGGTAAAGGTGTTTCCCTCCTCGGGCAGCTCCTCCTGGTAAATGTGTTCCTTTGGGCATCTTGTCCTGGTAAAGGTGTTTCCTCGGGCAGCTCTTCCTGGTAGTGGTGTTTCCCTTCTCGGGCAGCTCCTCCTGGTAAAAGTGTTTCCTCGGGCAGCCCCTCCTGGTAAAGGTGTTTCCCTCCTCGGGCAGCTCCTCCTGGTAAAGGTGTTTCCTCGGGCAGCTGCTCCTGGTAAAGGTGATTCCCTCCTCGGGCAGCTCCTCCTAGTAAAGGTATTCCCTCGGGCAGCTCCTCCTGGTAAAGGTGTTTCCCAGCTCGGGCAGCTCCTCCTGGTAAACCTGTTTCTCTCCTCGGGCGGGTCCTCCTGGTAAACGTGTTTGCCTCCTCGGGCAGCTCCTCCTGGTAAAGGTGTGTCCTCGGACCGCTCCTCCTGGTAAAGGTGTTTCCTCGGGCAGCTCCTCCTGGTAAGGTGTTTCCTCTGGCAGCTTCTCCTGGTAAAGGTGTTTCCCTGCTCGGGCAGCTCCACCTGGTAAACGTGTTTCCCTCCTCGGGCGGCTCCTTCTGGTAAACGTGTTTCCCACTTTGGGAGCTCCTCCTGGTAAAGGTGTTTCCCTGCTCGGGCAGCTCCTCCTGGTAAAGGTGTTTCCCTCCTCGGGTAGCTCCTTCTGGTAAACATGTTTCGTCGGGCAGCTTCTACTGGTAAAGGTGTTCCTCGGCAGCTCCTCCTGGTAAAGGTGTTTTCTCGGGCAGCTCCTCCTGGTAAAGGTGTACCTCTCTTCGGGCAGCTCCTCCTGTAAATGTGTTCCCTTGGGCAGCTCCTCCTGGTAGAGATGTTTCCCTCCTCGGTCAGCTCATCCTGGTGAAGGTGTTTCCCTCGTCGGGCAGCTTCTCCTGCTAAACGTTTTTCCTCGGCAGCTCCTCCTGGTAAAGGTGTTTCCCTGCTCAGGTAGCTCCTCCTGGTGAAGGTGTTTCCTCGGGCAGCTTCTCCTGGTAAAGGTGTTTCCTCGGGCAGATCCTCCTGGTAAATGTGTTCCCTTGGGCAGCTTCTCCT
>NW_027274885.1:0-77124 GCF_030028105.1 Mobula birostris
CAGTGCTTACAATGCTTTGACATTACCAATAGTATACATTTCAGTTTTCCACCAAAGTACTGAGTGCAAACCAAATGGAAACATTTTAAGTTAACTTTCCACATGATACTGAGTTGTATAAAACTTGTTTTATTGCTCTGTTCAGCAAGACAAAAAAGTGGTTTTCTCAGTGCATAAAATGCTTTGACAGTAGCAATACTATACATTTGAGTTTTCCACCAAAGTACTGAGTGCAAACCTAATAGAAACATCTAAAGTTAACTTTCCGCATGATTCTGAGCTGTATAAAACTAGTTTCATGGCTCTGCTCAGCAAGACAAAAAAGTCGTTTTCTCAGTGCCTACAATGCTTTGACAAAAGCAATCGTATACATTTCAGATTTCCAGCAAAGTACTGAGTGGAAACCTAGTGGAAACATCTAAAGTTAACTTTCCACATGATTCTGAGTTGTATGAAACTAGTTTCATGCCTCTGCTCAGCAAGACAGCAAAGTGGTTTTCTCAGTGCATAGAATGCTTTGACATTCTCAGCAGTATACATTTCAGTTTTCCATCAAAGTACTGATTGCAAAGCTAATGGAAACATCTCAACTTAACTTTCCACATGATTCTGAGTTGTATAAAACTAGTTTCATGGCTCTGCTCAGCAAGACAAAAAAGTGCTTTTCTCAGTGCATAAAATGCTTTGACAATAGCAATAGTATACATTTCAGTTTTCCACCAAAATACTGAGTGCAAACCTAATGGAAACATTTTAAATTAACTTTCTCCATGATTCTGAGTTGTCTAAAACTTGTTTCATGCCTCTGCTCAGCAAGACAGCAAAGTGGTTTTCTCAGTGCATACAATGCTTTAACATTCCCAACAGTATACCTTTTGTTTTCCATCAAAGTACTGATTGCAAACCTAATGCAAACATCTAAAGTTAACTTTCCACATGATTCTGAGTTGTATAAAACTAGTTTCATGCATCTGTTCAGCAAGACAAAAAAGTGGTTTTCTCAGTGTCTACAATGCTTGACAAAAGCAATCGTATACATTTCAGTTTTACACAAAAGAACTGAGTGCAAACCTGATGGAAACATTTTAAATTAACTTTCCACATGATTCTGAGTTGTTTAAAAGTTGTTTCATGCCTCTGCTCAGCAAGACAAAAAAGTGGTTGTCTCATTGCATACAATGCTTTGTCAATAGCAATAGTATACATTTCAGTTTTCCAGCAAAGTACTGAGTGCAAACCTAATGGAAACTTCTAAAGTTAACTTTCCACATGATTCTGAGTTGTTTAAAAGTTGTTTCATGGCTCTGCTCAGCAAGACAAAAAAGTGGTTTTCTCAGTGCATACAATGCTTTGACATTACCAACCGTATACATTTAGGTTTTCCATCAAAGTACTGAGTGCAAACCTAATGGAAACATCTAAATTTAACTTTACACATGATTCTGAGTTGTATAAAACTAGTTTCATGGCTCTGCTCAGCAAGACAACAAAGTGGTTTTCTCAGTGCTTACAATGCTTTGACATTACCAATAGTATACATTTCAGTTTTCCACCAAAGTACTGAGTGCAAACCTAATGGAAACATTTTAAGTTAACTTTCCACATGATACTGAGTTGTACAAAACTTGTTTTATTGCTCTGTTCAGCAAGACAAAAAAGTGGTTTTCTCAGTGCATAAAATGCTTTGACAGTAGCAATACTATACATTTGAGTTTTCCACCAAAGTACTGAGTGCAAACCTAATAGAAACATCTAAAGTTAACTTTCCGCATGATTCTGAGCTGTATAAAACTAGTTTCATGGCTCTGCTCAGCAAGACAAAAAAGTCGTTTTCTCAGTGCCTACAATGCTTTGACAAAAGCAATCGTATACATTTCAGATTTCCAGCAAAGTACTGAGTGGAAACCTAGTGGAAACATCTAAAGTTAACTTTCCACATGATTCTGAGTTGTTTAAAACTTGTTTCATGCCTCTGCTCAGCAAGACAAAAAAGTGGTTGTCTCATTGCATACAATGCTTTGTCAATAGCAATAGTATACATTTCAGTTTTCCAGCAAAGTACTGAGTGCAAACCTAATGGAAACTTCTAAAGTTAACTTTCCACATGATTCTGAGTTGTTTAAAAGTTGTTTCATGGCTCTGCTCAGCAAGAGAAAAAAGTGGTTTTCTCAGTGCATACAATGCTTTGACATTACCAACCGTATACATTTAGGTTTTCCATCAAAGTACTGAGTGCAAACCTAATGGAAACATCTAAATTTAACTTTACACATGATTCTGAGTTGTATAAAACTTTTTTCATGGCTCTGCTCAGCAAGACAAGAAAGTGTTTTTCTCAGTGCATACAATGCTTTGACAATAGCAATAGTATACATTTCAGTTTTCCACCAAAGTACTCAGTGCAAACCTAACGGAAACATCTTAACGTAACTTTCCAATGATTCTGAGTTGTATAAAGTTGTTTAATGGCTCTGCTCAGCAAGACAAAAAAGTGGTTTTCTCAGTGCTTACAATGCTTTGACATTACCAATAGTATACATTTCAGTTTTCCACCAAAGTACTGAGTGCAAACCTAATGGAAACATTTTAAGTTAACTTTCCACATGATTCTGAGTTGTATAAAACTTGTTCATGCCTCTGCTCAGCAAGACAAAAAAGTGGTTTTCGCATTGCATAAAATGCTTTGACATTACCATAGTATACATTTCAGTTTTCCGTCAAAGTACTGATTGCAAACGTAATGGAAACACCTAAAGTTAACTTTCCACACGATTCTGAGCTGTATAATACTAGTTTCATGGCTCTGCTCAGCAAGACAAAAAAGTCGTTTCTCAGTGCCTGCAATGCTTTGACAAAAGCAATCGTATACATTTCAGTTTTCCAGCAAAGTACTGAGTGCAAACCTAATGGAAACTTCTAAAGTTAACTTTCCACATGATTCTGAGTTGTATAAAACTAGTTTCATGGCTCTGCTCAGCAAGACAACAAAGTGGTTTTCTCAGTGCTTACAATGCTTTGACATTACCAATAGTATACATTTCAGTTTTCCACCAAAGTACTGAGTGCAAACCTAATGGAAACATTTTAAGTTAACTTTCCACATGATACTGAGTTGTATAAAACTTGTTTTATTGCTCTGTTCAGCAAGACAAAAAAGTGGTTTTCTCAGTGCATAAAATGCTTTGACAGTAGCAATACTATACATTTGAGTTTTCCACCAAAGTACTGAGTGCAAACCTAATAGAAACATCTAAAGTTAACTTTCCGCATGATTCTGAGCTGTATAAAACTAGTTTCATGGCTCTGCTCAGCAAGACAAAAAAGTCGTTTTCTCAGTGCCTACAATGCTTTGACAAAAGCAATCGTATACATTTCAGATTTCCAGCAAAGTACTGAGTGGAAACCTAGTGGAAACATCTAAAGTTAACTTTCCACATGATTCTGAGTTGTATGAAACTAGTTTCATGCCTCTGCTCAGCAAGACAGCAAAGTGGTTTTCTCAGTGCATAGAATGCTTTGACATTCTCAGCAGTATACATTTCAGTTTTCCATCAAAGTACTGATTGCAAAGCTAATGGAAACATCTCAACTTAACTTTCCACATGATTCTGAGTTGTATAAAACTAGTTTCATGGCTCTGCTCAGCAAGACAAAAAAGTGCTTTTCTCAGTGCATAAAATGCTTTGACAATAGCAATAGTATACATTTCAGTTTTCCACCAAAATACTGAGTGCAAACCTAATGGAAACATTTTAAATTAACTTTCTCCATGATTCTGAGTTGTCTAAAACTTGTTTCATGCCTCTGCTCAGCAAGACAGCAAAGTGGTTTTCTCAGTGCATACAATGCTTTAACATTCCCAACAGTATACCTTTTGTTTTCCATCAAAGTACTGATTGCAAACCTGATGCAAACATCTAAAGTTAACTTTCCACATGATTCTGAGTTGTATAAAACTAGTTTCATGCATCTGTTCAGCAAGACAAAAAAGTGGTTTTCTCAGTGTCTACAATGCTTTGACAAAAGCAATCGTATACATTTCAGTTTTACACAAAAGAACTGAGTGCAAACCTGATGGAAACATTTTAAATTAACTTTCCACATGATTCTGAGTTGTTTAAAAGTTGTTTCATGCCTCTGCTCAGCAAGACAAAAAAGTGGTTGTCTCATTGCATACAATGCTTTGTCAATAGCAATAGTATACATTTCAGTTTTCCAGCAAAGTACTGAGTGCAAACCTAATGGAAACTTCTAAAGTTAACTTTCCACATGATTCTGAGTTGTTTAAAAGTTGTTTCATGGCTCTGCTCAGCAAGACAAAAAAGTGGTTTTCTCAGTGCATACAATGCTTTGACATTACCAACCGTATACATTTAGGTTTTCCATCAAAGTACTGAGTGCAAACCTAATGGAAACATCTAAATTTAACTTTACACATGATTCTGAGTTGTATAAAACTAGTTTCATGGCTCTGCTCAGCAAGACAACAAAGTGGTTTTCTCAGTGCTTACAATGCTTTGACATTACCAATAGTATACATTTCAGTTTTCCACCAAAGTACTGAGTGCAAACCTAATGGAAACATTTTAAGTTAACTTTCCACATGATACTGAGTTGTACAAAACTTGTTTTATTGCTCTGTTCAGCAAGACAAAAAAGTGGTTTTCTCAGTGCATAAAATGCTTTGACAGTAGCAATACTATACATTTGAGTTTTCCACCAAAGTACTGAGTGCAAACCTAATAGAAACATCTAAAGTTAACTTTCCGCATGATTCTGAGCTGTATAAAACTAGTTTCATGGCTCTGCTCAGCAAGACAAAAAAGTCGTTTTCTCAGTGCCTACAATGCTTTGACAAAAGCAATCGTATACATTTCAGATTTCCAGCAAAGTACTGAGTGGAAACCTAGTGGAAACATCTAAAGTTAACTTTCCACATGATTCTGAGTTGTTTAAAACTTGTTTCATGCCTCTGCTCAGCAAGACAAAAAAGTGGTTGTCTCATTGCATACAATGCTTTGTCAATAGCAATAGTATACATTTCAGTTTTCCAGCAAAGTACTGAGTGCAAACCTAATGGAAACTTCTAAAGTTAACTTTCCACATGATTCTGAGTTGTTTAAAAGTTGTTTCATGGCTCTGCTCAGCAAGAGAAAAAAGTGGTTTTCTCAGTGCATACAATGCTTTGACATTACCAACCGTATACATTTAGGTTTTCCATCAAAGTACTGAGTGCAAACCTAATGGAAACATCTAAATTTAACTTTACACATGATTCTGAGTTGTATAAAACTTTTTTCATGGCTCTGCTCAGCAAGACAAGAAAGTGTTTTTCTCAGTGCATACAATGCTTTGACAATAGCAATAGTATACATTTCAGTTTTCCACCAAAGTACTCAGTGCAAACCTAACGGAAACATCTTAACGTAACTTTCCAATGATTCTGAGTTGTATAAAAGTTGTTTAATGGCTCTGCTCAGCAAGACAAAAAAGTGGTTTTCTCAGTGCTTACAATGCTTTGACATTACCAATAGTATACATTTCAGTTTTCCACCAAAGTACTGAGTGCAAACCTAATGGAAACATTTTAAGTTAACTTTCCACATGATTCTGAGTTGTATAAAACTTGTTTCATGCCTCTGCTCAGCAAGACAAAAAAGTGGTTTTCGCATTGCATAAAATGCTTTGACATTACCAATAGTATACATTTCAGTTTTCCGTCAAAGTACTGATTGCAAACGTAATGGAAACACCTAAAGTTAACTTTCCACACGATTCTGAGCTGTATAATACTAGTTTCATGGCTCTGCTCAGCAAGACAAAAAAGTCGTTTTCTCAGTGCCTGCAATGCTTTGACAAAAGCAATCGTATACATTTCAGTTTTCCAGCAAAGTACTGAGTGCAAACCTAATGGAAACTTCTAAAGTTAACTTTCCACATGATTCTGAGTTGTATAAAACTAGTTTCATGGCTCTGCTCAGCAAGACAACAAAGTGGTTTTCTCAGTGCTTACAATGCTTTGACATTACCAATAGTATACATTTCAGTTTTCCACCAAAGTACTGAGTGCAAACCTAATGGAAACATTTTAAGTTAACTTTCCACATGATACTGAGTTGTATAAAACTTGTTTTATTGCTCTGTTCAGCAAGACAAAAAAGTGGTTTTCTCAGTGCATAAAATGCTTTGACAGTAGCAATACTATACATTTGAGTTTTCCACCAAAGTACTGAGTGCAAACCTAATAGAAACATCTAAAGTTAACTTTCCGCATGATTCTGAGCTGTATAAAACTAGTTTCATGGCTCTGCTCAGCAAGACAAAAAAGTCGTTTTCTCAGTGCCTACAATGCTTTGACAAAAGCAATCGTATACATTTCAGATTTCCAGCAAAGTACTGAGTGGAAACCTAGTGGAAACATCTAAAGTTAACTTTCCACATGATTCTGAGTTGTATGAAACTAGTTTCATGCCTCTGCTCAGCAAGACAGCAAAGTGGTTTTCTCAGTGCATAGAATGCTTTGACATTCTCAGCAGTATACATTTCAGTTTTCCATCAAAGTACTGATTGCAAAGCTGATGGAAACATCTCAACTTAACTTTCCACATGATTCTGAGTTGTATAAAACTAGTTTCATGGCTCTGCTCAGCAAGACAAAAAAGTGCTTTTCTCAGTGCATAAAATGCTTTGACAATAGCAATAGTATACATTTCAGTTTTCCACCAAAATACTGAGTGCAAACCTAATGGAAACATTTTAAATTAACTTTCTCCATGATTCTGAGTTGTCTAAAACTTGTTTCATGCCTCTGCTCAGCAAGACAGCAAAGTGGTTTTCTCAGTGCATACAATGCTTTAACATTCCCAACAGTATACCTTTCAGTTTTCCATCAAAGTACTGATTGCAAACCTAATGCAAACATCTAAAGTTAACTTTCCACATGATTCTGAGTTGTATAAAACTAGTTTCATGCATCTGTTCAGCAAGACAAAAAAGTGGTTTTCTCAGTGTCTACAATGCTTTGACAAAAGCAATCGTATACATTTCAGTTTTACACAAAAGAACTGAGTGCAAACCTGATGGAAACATTTTAAATTAACTTTCCACATGATTCTGAGATGTTTAAAACTTGTTTCATGCCTCTGCTCAGCAAGACAAAAAAGTGGTTGTCTCATTGCATACAATGCTTTGTCAATAGCAATAGTATACATTTCAGTTTTCCAGCAAAGTACTGAGTGGAAACCTAATGGAAACTTCTAAAGTTAACTTTCCACATGATTCTGAGTTGTTTAAAAGTTGTTTCATGGCTCTGCTCAGCAAGAGAAAAAAGTGGTTTTCTCAGTGCATACAATGCTTTGACATTACCAACCGTATACATTTAGGTTTTCCATCAAAGTACTGAGTGCAAACCTAATGGAAACATCTAAATTTAACTTTACACATGATTCTGAGTTGTATAAAACTTTTTTCATGGCTCTGCTCAGCAAGACAAGAAAGTGTTTTTCTCAGTGCATACAATGCTTTGACAATAGCAATAGTATACATTTCAGTTTTCCACCAAAGTACTCAGTGCAAACCTAACGGAAACATCTTAACGTAACTTTCCAATGATTCTGAGTTGTATAAAAGTTGTTTAATGGCTCTGCTCAGCAAGACAAAAAAGTGGTTTTCTCAGTGCTTACAATGCTTTGACATTACCAATAGTATACATTTCAGTTTTCCACCAAAGTACTGAGTGCAAACCTAATGGAAACATTTTAAGTTAACTTTCCACATGATTCTGAGTTGTATAAAACTTGTTTCATGCCTCTGCTCAGCAAGACAAAAAAGAGGTTTTCGCATTGCATAAAATGCTTTGACATTACCAATAGTATACATTTCAGTTTTCCGTCAAAGTACTGATTGCAAACGTAATGGAAACACCTAAAGTTAACTTTCCACACGATTCTGAGCTGTATAATACTAGTTTCATGGCTCTGCTCAGCAAGACAAAAAAGTCGTTTTCTCAGTGCCTGCAATGCTTTGACAAAAGCAATCGTATACATTTCAGTTTTCCAGCAAAGTACTGAGTGCAAACCTAATGGAAACTTCTAAAGTTAACTTTCCACATGATTCTGAGTTGTATAAAACTAGTTTCATGGCTCTGCTCAGCAAGACAACAAAGTGGTTTTCTCAGTGCTTACAATGCTTTGACATTACCAATAGTATACATTTCAGTTTTCCACCAAAGTACTGAGTGCAAACCTAATGGAAACATTTTAAGTTAACTTTCCACATGATACTGAGTTGTATAAAACTTGTTTTATTGCTCTGTTCAGCAAGACAAAAAAGTGGTTTTCTCAGTGCATAAAATGCTTTGACAGTAGCAATACTATACATTTGAGTTTTCCACCAAAGTACTGAGTGCAAACCTAATAGAAACATCTAAAGTTAACTTTCCGCATGATTCTGAGCTGTATAAAACTAGTTTCATGGCTCTGCTCAGCAAGACAAAAAAGTCGTTTTCTTAGTGCCTACAATGCTTTGACAAAAGCAATCGTATACATTTCAGATTTCCAGCAAAGTACTGAGTGGAAACCTAGTGGAAACATCTAAAGTTAACTTTCCACATGATTCTGAGTTGTATGAAACTAGTTTCATGCCTCTGCTCAGCAAGACAGCAAAGTGGTTTTCTCAGTGCATAGAATGCTTTGACATTCTCAGCAGTATACATTTCAGTTTTCCATCAAAGTACTGATTGCAAAGCTAATGGAAACATCTCAACTTAACTTTCCACATGATTCTGAGTTGTATAAAACTAGTTTCATGGCTCTGCTCAGCAAGACAAAAAAGTGCTTTTCTCAGTGCATAAAATGCTTTGACAATAGCAATAGTATACATTTCAGTTTTCCACCAAAATACTGAGTGCAAACCTAATGGAAACATTTTAAATTAACTTTCTCCATGATTCTGAGTTGTCTAAAACATGTTTCATGCCTCTGCTCAGCAAGACAGCAAAGTGGTTTTCTCAGTGCATACAATGCTTTAACATTCCCAACAGTATACCTTTTGTTTTCCATCAAAGTACTGATTGCAAACCTAATGCAAACATCTAAAGTTAACTTTCCACATGATTCTGAGTTGTATAAAACTAGTTTCATGCATCTGTTCAGCAAGACAAAAAAGTGGTTTTCTCAGTGTCTACAATGCTTTGACAAAAGCAATCGTATACATTTCAGTTTTACACAAAAGAACTGAGTGCAAACCTGATGGAAACATTTTAAATTAACTTTCCACATGATTCTGAGTTGTTTAAAACTTGTTTCATGCCTCTGCTCAGCAAGACAAAAAAGTGGTTGTCTCATTGCATACAATGCTTTGTCAATAGCAATAGTATACATTTCAGTTTTCCAGCAAAGTACTGAGTGCAAACCTAATGGAAACTTCTAAAGTTAACTTTCCACATGATTCTGAGTTGTTTAAAAGTTGTTTCATGGCTCTGCTCAGCAAGACAAAAAAGTGGTTTTCTCAGTGCATACAATGCTTTGACATTACCAACCGTATACATTTAGGTTTTCCATCAAAGTACTGAGTGCAAACCTAATGGAAACATCTAAATTTAACTTTACACATGATTCTGAGTTGTATAAAACTAGTTTCATGGCTCTGCTCAGCAAGACAACAAAGTGGTTTTCTCAGTGCTTACAATGCTTTGACATTACCAATAGTATACATTTCAGTTTTCCACCAAAGTACTGAGTGCAAACCTAATGGAAACATTTTAAGTTAACTTTCCACATGATACTGAATTGTACAAAACTTGTTTTATTGCTCTGTTCAGCAAGACAAAAAAGTGGTTTTCTCAGTGCATAAAATGCTTTGACAGTAGCAATACTATACATTTGAGTTTTCCACCAAAGTACTGAGTGCAAACCTAATAGAAACATCTAAAGTTAACTTTCCGCATGATTCTGAGCTGTATAAAACTAGTTTCATGGCTCTGCTCAGCAAGACAGCAAAGTGGTTTTCTCAGTGCATACAATGCTTTAACATTCCCAACAGTATACCTTTCAGATTTCCATCAAAGTACTGATTGCAAACCTAATGCAAACATCTAAAGTTAACTTTCCACATGATTCTGAGTTGTATAAAACTAGTTTCATGCATCTGTTCAGCAAGACAAAAAAGTGGTTTTCTCAGTGTCTACAATGCTTTGACAAAAACAATCGTATACATTTCAGTTTTACACAAAAGAACTGAGTGCAAACCTGATGGAAACATTTTAAATTAACTTTCCACATGATTCTGAGATGTTTAAAACTTGTTTCATGCCTCTGCTCAGCAAGACAAAAAAGTGGTTTTCTCAGTGCATACAATGCTTTGACATTACCAACCGTATACATTTAGGTTTTCCATCAAAGTACTGAGTGCAAACCTAATGGAAACATCTAAATTTAACTTTACACATGATTCTGAGTTGTATAAAACTTTTTTCATGGCTCTGCTCAGCAAGACAAGAAAGTGTTTTTCTCAGTGCATACAATGCTTTGACAATAGCAATAGTATACATTTCAGTTTTCCACCAAAGTACTCAGTGCAAACCTAACGGAAACATCTTAACGTAACTTTCCAATGATTCTGAGTTGTATAAAAGTTGTTTAATGGCTCTGCTCAGCAAGACAAAAAAGTGGTTTTCTCAGTGCTTACAATGCTTTGACATTACCAATAGTATACATTTCAGTTTTCCACCAAAGTACTGAGTGCAAACCTAATGGAAACATTTTAAGTTAACTTTCCACATGATTCTGAGTTGTATAAAACTTGTTTCATGCCTCTGCTCAGCAAGACAAAAAAGTGGTTTTCGCATTGCATAAAATGCTTTGACATTACCAATAGTATACATTTCAGTTTTCCGTCAAAGTACTGATTGCAAACGTAATGGAAACACCTAAAGTTAACTTTCCACACGATTCTGAGCTGTATAATACTAGTTTCATGGCTCTGCTCAGCAAGACAAAAAAGTCGTTTTCTCAGTGCCTGCAATGCTTTGACAAAAACAATCGTATACATTTCAGTTTTCCAGCAAAGTACTGAGTGCAAACCTAATGGAAACTTCTAAAGTTAACTTTCCACATGATTCTGAGTTGTATAAAACTAGTTTCATGGCTCTGCTCAGCAAGACAACAAAGTGGTTTTCTCAGTGCTTACAATGCTTTGACATTACCAATAGTATACATTTCAGTTTTCCACCAAAGTACTGAGTGCAAACCAAATGGAAACATTTTAAGTTAACTTTCCACATGATACTGAGTTGTATAAAACTTGTTTTATTGCTCTGTTCAGCAAGACAAAAAAGTGGTTTTCTCAGTGCATAAAATGCTTTGACAGTAGCAATACTATACATTTGAGTTTTCCACCAAAGTACTGAGTGCAAACCTAATAGAAACATCTAAAGTTAACTTTCCGCATGATTCTGAGCTGTATAAAACTAGTTTCATGGCTCTGCTCAGCAAGACAAAAAAGTCGTTTTCTCAGTGCCTACAATGCTTTGACAAAAGCAATCGTATACATTTCAGATTTCCAGCAAAGTACTGAGTGGAAACCTAGTGGAAACATCTAAAGTTAACTTTCCACATGATTCTGAGTTGTATGAAACTAGTTTCATGCCTCTGCTCAGCAAGACAGCAAAGTGGTTTTCTCAGTGCATAGAATGCTTTGACATTCTCAGCAGTATACATTTCAGTTTTCCATCAAAGTACTGATTGCAAAGCTAATGGAAACATCTCAACTTAACTTTCCACATGATTCTGAGTTGTATAAAACTAGTTTCATGGCTCTGCTCAGCAAGACAAAAAAGTGCTTTTCTCAGTGCATAAAATGCTTTGACAATAGCAATAGTATACATTTCAGTTTTCCACCAAAATACTGAGTGCAAACCTAATGGAAACATTTTAAATTAACTTTCTCCATGATTCTGAGTTGTCTAAAACTTGTTTCATGCCTCTGCTCAGCAAGACAGCAAAGTGGTTTTCTCAGTGCATACAATGCTTTAACATTCCCAACAGTATACCTTTTGTTTTCCATCAAAGTACTGATTGCAAACCTAATGCAAACATCTAAAGTTAACTTTCCACATGATTCTGAGTTGTATAAAACTAGTTTCATGCATCTGTTCAGCAAGACAAAAAAGTGGTTTTCTCAGTGTCTACAATGCTTTGACAAAAGCAATCGTATACATTTCAGTTTTACACAAAAGAACTGAGTGCAAACCTGATGGAAACATTTTAAATTAACTTTCCACATGATTCTGAGTTGTTTAAAAGTTGTTTCATGCCCTCTGCTCAGCAAGACAAAAAAGTGGTTGTCTCATTGCATACAATGCTTTGTCAATAGCAATAGTATACATTTCAGTTTTCCAGCAAAGTACTGAGTGCAAACCTAATGGAAACTTCTAAAGTTAACTTTCCACATGATTCTGAGTTGTTTAAAAGTTGTTTCATGGCTCTGCTCAGCAAGACAAAAAAGTGGTTTTCTCAGTGCATACAATGCTTTGACATTACCAACCGTATACATTTAGGTTTTCCATCAAAGTACTGAGTGCAAACCTAATGGAAACATCTAAATTTAACTTTACACATGATTCTGAGTTGTATAAAACTAGTTTCATGGCTCTGCTCAGCAAGACAACAAAGTGGTTTTCTCAGTGCTTACAATGCTTTGACATTACCAATAGTATACATTTCAGTTTTCCACAAAGTACTGAGTGCAAACCTAATGGAAACATTTTAAGTTAACTTTCCACATGATACTGAGTTGTACAAAACTTGTTTTATTGCTCTGTTCAGCAAGACAAAAAAGTGGTTTTCTCAGTGCATAAAATGCTTTGACAGTAGCAATACTATACATTTGAGTTTTCCACCAAAGTACTGAGTGCAAACCTAATAGAAACATCTAAAGTTAACTTTCCGCATGATTCGCATGATTCTGAGCTGTATAAAACTAGTTTCATGGCTCTGCTCAGCAAGACAAAAAAGTCGTTTTCTCAGTGCCTACAATGCTTTGACAAAAGCAATCGTATACATTTCAGATTTCCAGCAAAGTACTGAGTGGAAACCTAGTGGAAACTCTAAAGTTAACTTTCCACATGATTCTGAGTTGTTTAAAACTTGTTTCATGCCTCTGCTCAGCAGACAAAAAAGTGGTTGTCTCATTGCATACAATGCTTTGTCAATAGCAATAGTATACATTTCAGTTTTCCAGCAAAGTACTGAGTGCAAACCTAATGGAAACTTCTAAAGTTAACTTTCCACATGATTCTGAGTTGTTTAAAAGTTGTTTCATGGCTCTGCTCAGCAAGAGAAAAAAGTGGTTTTCTCAGTGCATACAATGCTTTGACATTACCAACCGTATACATTTAGGTTTTCCATCAAAGTACTGAGTGCAAACCTAATGGAAACATCTAAATTTAACTTTACACATGATTCTGAGTTGTATAAAACTTTTTTCATGGCTCTGCTCAGCAAGACAAGAAAGTGTTTTTCTCAGTGCATACAATGCTTTGACAATAGCAATAGTATACATTTCAGTTTTCCACCAAAGTACTCAGTGCAAACCTAACGAAACATCTTAACGTAACTTTCCAATGATTCTGAGTTGTATAAAAGTTGTTTAATGGCTCTGCTCAGCAAGACAAAAAAGTGGTTTTCTCAGTGCTTACAATGCTTTGACATTACCAATAGTATACATTTCAGTTTTCCACCAAAGTACTGAGTGCAACCTAATGGAAACATTTTAAGCTAACTTTCCACATGATTCTGAGTTGTATAAAACTTGTTTCATGCCTCTGCTCAGCAAGACAAAAAAGTGGTTTTCGCATTGCATAAAATGCTTTGACATTACCAATAGTATACATTTCAGTTTTCCGTCAAAGTACTGATTGCAAACGTAATGGAAACACCTAAAGTTAACTTTCACACGATTCTGAGCTGTATAATACTAGTTTCATGGCTCTGCTCAGCAAGACAAAAAAGTCGTTTTCTCAGTGCCTGCAATGCTTTGACAAAAGCAATCGTATACATTTCAGTTTTCCAGCAAAGTACTGAGTGCAAACCTAATGGAAACTTCTAAAGTTAACTTTCCACATGATTCTGAGTTGTATAAAACTAGTTTCATGCTCTGCTCAGCAAGACAACAAAGTGGTTTTCTCAGTGCTTACAATGCTTTGACATTACCAATAGTATACATTTCAGTTTTCCACCAAAGTACTGAGTGCAAACCTAATGGAAACATTTTAAGTTAACTTTCCACATGATACTGAGTTGTATAAAACTTGTTTTATGCTCTGTTCAGCAAGACAAAAAAGTGGTTTTCTCAGTGCATAAAATGCTTTGACAGTAGCAATACTATACATTTGAGTTTTCCACCAAAGTACTGAGTGCAAACCTAATAGAAACATCTAAAGTTAACTTTCCGCATGATTCTGAGCTGTATAAAACTAGTTTCATGGCTCTGCTCAGCAAGACAAAAAAGTCGTTTTCTCAGTGCCTACAATGCTTTGACAAAAGCAATCGTATACATTTCAGATTTTCCAGCAAAGTACTGAGTGGAAACCTAGTGGAAACATCTAAAGTTAACTTTCCACATGATTCTGAGTTGTATGAAACTAGTTTCATGCCTCTGCTCAGCAAGACAGCAAAGTGGTTTCCTTCTCAGTGCATAGAATGCTTTGACATTCTCAGCAGTATACATTTCAGTTTTCCATCAAAGTATGATTGCAAACGTAATGAAACATCTCAACTTAACTTTCCACATGATTCTGAGTTGTATAAAACTAGTTTCATGGCTCTGCTCAGCAAGACAAAAAAGTGCTTTTCTCAGTGCATAAAATGCTTTGACAATAGCAATAGTATACATTTCAGTTTTCCACCAAAATACTGAGTGCAAACCTAATGGAAACATTTTAAATTAACTTTCTCCATGATTCTGAGTTGTCTAAAACTTGTTTCAGCCTCTGCTCAGCAAGACAGCAAAGTGGTTTTCTCAGTGCATACAATGCTTTAACATTCCCAACAGTATACCTTTCAGTTTTCCATCAAAGTACTGATTGCAAACCTAATGCAAACATCTAAAGTTAACTTTCCACATGATTCTGAGTTGTATAAAACTAGTTTCATGCATCTGTTCAGCAAGACAAAAAAGTGGTTTTCTCAGTGTCTACAATGCTTTGACAAAAGCAATCGTATACATTTCAGTTTTACAAAAGAACTGAGTGCAAACCTGATGGAAACATTTTAAATTAACTTTCCACATGATTCTGAGATGTTTAAAACTTGTTTCATGCCTCTGCTCAGCAAGACAAAAAAGTGGTTGTCTCATTGCATACAATGCTTTGTCAATAGCAATAGTATACATTTCAGTTTTCCAGCAAAGTACTGAGTGGAAACCTAATGGAAACTTCTAAAGTTAACTTTCCACATGATTCTGAGTTGTTTAAAAGTTGTTTCATGGCTCTGCTCAGCAAGAGAAAAAAGTGGTTTTCTCAGTGCATACAATGCTTTGACATTACCAACCGTATACATTTAGGTTTTCCATCAAAGTACTGAGTGCAAACCTAATGGAAACATCTAAATTTAACTTTACACATGATTCTGAGTTGTATAAAACTTTTTTCATGGCTCTGCTCAGCAAGACAAGAAAGTGTTTTTCTCAGTGCATACAATGCTTTGACAATAGCAATAGTATACATTTCAGTTTTCCACCAAAGTACTCAGTTGCAAACCTAACGGAAACATCTTAACGTAACTTTCCAATGATTCTGAGTTGTATAAAAGTTGTTTAATGGCTCTGCTCAGCAAGACAAAAAAGTGGTTTCTCAGTGCTTACAATGCTTTGACATTACCAATAGTATACATTTCAGTTTTCCACCAAAGTACTGAGTGCAAACCTAATGGAAACATTTTAAGTTAACTTTCCACATGATTCTGAGTTGTATAAAACTTGTTTCATGCCTCTGCTCAGCAAGACAAAAAAGAGGTTTTCGCATTGCATAAAATGCTTTGACATTACCAATAGTATACATTTCAGTTTTCCGTCAAAGTACTGATTGCAAACGTAATGGAAACACCTAAAGTTAACTTTCCACACGATTCTGAGCTGTATAATACTAGTTTCATGGCTCTGCTCAGCAAGACAAAAAAGTCGTTTTCTCAGTGCCTGCAATGCTTTGACAAAAGCAATCGTATACATTTCAGTTTTCCAGCAAAGTACTGAGTGCAAACCTAATGGAAACTTCTAAAGTTAACTTTCCACATGATTCTGAGTTGTATAAAACTAGTTTCATGGCTCTGCTCAGCAAGACAACAAAGTGGTTTTCTCAGTGCTTACAATGCTTTGACATTACCAATAGTATACATTTCAGTTTTCCACCAAAGTACTGAGTGCAAACCTATGGAAACATTTTAAGTTAACTTTCCACATGATACTGAGTTGTATAAAACTTGTTTTATTGCTCTGTTCAGCAAGACAAAAAAGTGGTTTTCTCAGTGCATAAAATGCTTTGACAGTAGCAATACTATACATTTGAGTTTTCACCAAAGTACTGAGTGCAAACCTAATAGAAACATCTAAAGTTAACTTTCCGCATGATTCTGAGCTGTATAAAACTAGTTTCATGGCTCTGCTCAGCAAGACAAAAAAGTCGTTTTCTTAGTGCCTACAATGCTTTGACAAAAGCAATCGTATACATTTCAGATTTCCAGCAAAGTACTGAGTGGAAACCTAGTGGAAACATCTAAAGTTAACTTTCCACATGATTCTGAGTTGTATGAAACTAGTTTCATGCCTCTGCTCAGCAAGACAGCAAAGTGGTTTTCTCAGTGCATAGAATGCTTTGACATTCTCAGCAGTATACATTTCAGTTTTCCATCAAAGTACTGATTGCAAAGCTAATGGAAACATCTCAACTTAACTTTCCACATGATTCTGAGTTGTATAAAACTAGTTTCATGGCTCTGCTCAGCAAGACAAAAAAGTGCTTTTCTCAGTGCATAAAATGCTTTGACAATAGCAATAGTATACATTTCAGTTTTCCACCAAAATACTGAGTGCAAACCTAATGGAAACATTTTAAATTAACTTTCTCCATGATTCTGAGTTGTCTAAAACTTGTTTCATGCCTCTGCTCAGCAAGACAGCAAAGTGGTTTTCTCAGTGCATACAATGCTTTAACATTCCCAACAGTATACCTTTTGTTTTCCATCAAAGTACTGATTGCAAACCTAATGCAAACATCTAAAGTTAACTTTCCACATGATTCTGAGTTGTATAAAACTAGTTTCATGCATCTGTTCAGCAAGACAAAAAAGTGGTTTTCTCAGTGTCTACAATGCTTTGACAAAAGCAATCGTATACATTTCAGTTTTACACAAAAGAACTGAGTGCAAACCTGATGGAAACATTTTAAATTAACTTTCCACATGATTCTGAGTTGTTTAAAACTTGTTTCATGCCTCTGCTCAGCAAGACAAAAAAGTGGTTGTCTCATTGCATACAATGCTTTGTCAATAGCAATAGTATACATTTCAGTTTTCCAGCAAAGTACTGAGTGCAAACCTAATGGAAACTTCTAAAGTTAACTTTCCACATGATTCTGAGTTGTTTAAAAGTTGTTTCATGGCTCTGCTCAGCAAGACAAAAAAGTGGTTTTCTCAGTGCATACAATGCTTTGACATTACCAACCGTATACATTTAGGTTTTCCATCAAAGTACTGAGTGCAAACCTAATGGAAACATCTAAATTTAACTTTACACATGATTCTGAGTTGTATAAAACTAGTTTCATGGCTCTGCTCAGCAAGACAACAAAGTGGTTTTCTCAGTGCTTACAATGCTTTGACATTACCAATAGTATACATTTCAGTTTTCCACCAAAGTACTGAGTGCAAACCTAATGGAAACATTTTAAGTTAACTTTCCACATGATACTGAATTGTACAAAACTTGTTTTATTGCTCTGTTCAGCAAGACAAAAAAGTGGTTTTCTCAGTGCATAAAATGCTTTGACAGTAGCAATACTATACATTTGAGTTTTCCACCAAAGTACTGAGTGCAAACCTAATAGAAACATCTAAAGTTAACTTTCCGCATGATTCTGAGCTGTATAAAACTAGTTTCATGGCTCTGCTCAGCAAGACAAAAAAGTCGTTTTCTCAGTGCCTACAATGCTTTGACAAAAGCAATCGTATACATTTCAGATTTCCAGCAAAGTACTGAGTGGAAACCTAGTGGAAACATCTAAAGTTAACTTTCCACATGATTCTGAGTTGTATGAAACTAGTTTCATGCATCTGTTCAGCAAGACAAAAAAGTGGTTTTCTCAGTGTCTACAATGCTTTGACAAAAGCAATCGTATACATTTCAGTTTTACACAAAAGAACTGAGTGCAAACCTGATGGAAACATTTTAAATTAACTTTCCACATGATTCTGAGTTGTTTAAAACTTGTTTCATGCCTCTGCTCAGCAAGACAAAAAAGTGGTTGTCTCATTGCATACAATGCTTTGTCAATAGCAATAGTATACATTTCAGTTTTCCAGCAAAGTACTGAGTGCAAACCTAATGGAAACTTCTAAAGTTAACTTTCCACATGATTCTGAGTTGTTTAAAAGTTGTTTCATGGCTCTGCTCAGCAAGAGAAAAAAGTGGTTTTCTCAGTGCATACAATGCTTTGACATTACCAACCGTATACATTTAGGTTTTCCATCAAAGTACTGAGTGCAAACCTAATGGAAACATCTAAATTTAACTTTACACATGATTCTGAGTTGTATAAAACTTTTTTCATGGCTCTGCTCAGCAAGACAAGAAAGTGTTTTTCTCAGTGCATACAATGCTTTGACAATAGCAATAGTATACATTTCAGTTTTCCACCAAAGTACTCAGTGCAAACCTAACGGAAACATCTTAACGTAACTTTCCAATGATTCTGAGTTGTATAAAAGTTGTTTAATGGCTCTGCTCAGCAAGACAAAAAAGTGGTTTTCTCAGTGCTTACAATGCTTTGACATTACCAATAGTATACATTTCAGTTTTCCACCAAAGTACTGAGTGCAAACCTAATGGAAACATTTTAAGTTAACTTTCCACATGATTCTGAGTTGTATAAAACTTGTTTCATGCCTCTGCTCAGCAAGACAAAAAAGTGGTTTTCGCATTGCATAAAATGCTTTGACATTACCAATAGTATACATTTCAGTTTTCCGTCAAAGTACTGATTGCAAACGTAATGGAAACACCTAAAGTTAACTTTCCACACGATTCTGAGCTGTATAATACTAGTTTCATGGCTCTGCTCAGCAAGACAAAAAAGTCGTTTTCTCAGTGCCTGCAATGCTTTGACAAAAGCAATCGTATACATTTCAGTTTTCCAGCAAAGTACTGAGTGCAAACCTAATGGAAACTTCTAAAGTTAACTTTCCACATGATTCTGAGTTGTATAAAACTAGTTTCATGGCTCTGCTCAGCAAGACAACAAAGTGGTTTTCTCAGTGCTTACAATGCTTTGACATTACCAATAGTATACATTTCAGTTTTCCACCAAAGTACTGAGTGCAAACCTAATGGAAACATTTTAAGTTAACTTTCCACATGATACTGAGTTGTATAAAACTTGTTTTATTGCTCTGTTCAGCAAGACAAAAAAGTGGTTTTCTCAGTGCATAAAATGCTTTGACAGTAGCAATACTATACATTTGAGTTTTCCACCAAAGTACTGAGTGCAAACCTAATAGAAACATCTAAAGTTAACTTTCCGCATGATTCTGAGCTGTATAAAACTAGTTTCATGGCTCTGCTCAGCAAGACAAAAAAGTCGTTTTCTCAGTGCCTACAATGCTTTGACAAAAGCAATCGTATACATTTCAGATTTCCAGCAAAGTACTGAGTGGAAACCTAGTGGAAACATCTAAAGTTAACTTTCCACATGATTCTGAGTTGTATGAAACTAGTTTCATGCCTCTGCTCAGCAAGACAGCAAAGTGGTTTTCTCAGTGCATAGAATGCTTTGACATTCTCAGCAGTATACATTTCAGTTTTCCATCAAAGTACTGATTGCAAAGCTAATGGAAACATCTCAACTTAACTTTCCACATGATTCTGAGTTGTATAAAACTAGTTTCATGGCTCTGCTCAGCAAGACAAAAAAGTGCTTTTCTCAGTGCATAAAATGCTTTGACAATAGCAATAGTATACATTTCAGTTTCCCACCAAAATACTGAGTGCAAACCTAATGGAAACATTTTAAATTAACTTTCTCCATGATTCTGAGTTGTCTAAAACTTGTTTCATGCCTCTGCTCAGCAAGACAGCAAAGTGGTTTTCTCAGTGCATACAATGCTTTAACATTCCCAACAGTATACCTTTTGTTTTCCATCAAAGTACTGATTGCAAACCTAATGCAAACATCTAAAGTTAACTTTCCACATGATTCTGAGTTGTATAAAACTAGTTTCATGCATCTGTTCAGCAAGACAAAAAAGTGGTTTTCTCAGTGTCTACAATGCTTTGACAAAAGCAATCGTATACATTTCAGTTTTACACAAAAGAACTGAGTGCAAACCTGATGGAAACATTTTAAATTAACTTTCCACATGATTCTGAGTTGTTTAAAACTTGTTTCATGCCTCTGCTCAGCAAGACAAAGAATGTGGTTGTCTCATTGCATACAATGCTTTGTCAATAGCAATAGTATACATTTCAGTTTTCCAGCAAAGTACTGAGTGCAAACCTAATGGAAACTTCTAAAGTTAACTTTCCACATGATTCTGAGTTGTTTAAAAGTTGTTTCATGGCTCTGCTCAGCAAGACAAAAAAGTGGTTTTCTCAGTGCATACAATGCTTTGACATTACCAACCGTATACATTTAGGTTTTCCATCAAAGTACTGAGTGCAAACCTAATGGAAACATCTAAATTTAACTTTACACATGATTCTGAGTTGTATAAAACTAGTTTCATGGCTCTGCTCAGCAAGACAACAAAGTGGTTTTCTCAGTGCTTACAATGCTTTGACATTACCAATAGTATACATTTCAGTTTTCCACCAAAGTACTGAGTGCAAACCTAATGGAAACATTTTAAGTTAACTTTCCACATGATACTGAGTTGTACAAAACTTGTTTTATTGCTCTGTTCAGCAAGACAAAAAAGTGGTTTTCTCAGTGCATAAAATGCTTTGACAGTAGCAATACTATACATTTGAGTTTTCCACCAAAGTACTGAGTGCAAACCTAATAGAAACATCTAAAGTTAACTTTCCGCATGATTCTGAGCTGTATAAAACTAGTTTCATGGCTCTGCTCAGCAAGACAAAAAAGTCGTTTTCTCAGTGCCTACAATGCTTTGACAAAAGCAATCGTATACATTTCAGATTTCCAGCAAAGTACTGAGTGGAAACCTAGTGGAAACATCTAAAGTTAACTTTCCACATGATTCTGAGTTGTATGAAACTAGTTTCATGCATCTGTTCAGCAAGACAAAAAAGTGGTTTTCTCAGTGTCTACAATGCTTTGACAAAAGCAATCGTATACATTTCAGTTTTACACAAAAGAACTGAGTGCAAACCTGATGGAAACATTTTAAATTAACTTTCCACATGATTCTGAGTTGTTTAAAACTTGTTTCATGCCTCTGCTCAGCAAGACAAAAAAGTGGTTGTCTCATTGCATACAATGCTTTGTCAATAGCAATAGTATACATTTCAGTTTTCCAGCAAAGTACTGAGTGCAAACCTAATGGAAACTTCTAAAGTTAACTTTCCACATGATTCTGAGTTGTTTAAAAGTTGTTTCATGGCTCTGCTCAGCAAGAGAAAAAAGTGGTTTTCTCAGTGCATACAATGCTTTGACATTACCAACCGTATACATTTAGGTTTTCCATCAAAGTACTGAGTGCAAACCTAATGGAAACATCTAAATTTAACTTTACACATGATTCTGAGTTGTATAAAACTTTTTTCATGGCTCTGCTCAGCAAGACAAGAAAGTGTTTTTCTCAGTGCATACAATGCTTTGACAATAGCAATAGTATACATTTCAGTTTTCCACCAAAGTACTCAGTGCAAACCTAACGGAAACATCTTAACGTAACTTTCCAATGATTCTGAGTTGTATAAAAGTTGTTTAATGGCTCTGCTCAGCAAGACAAAAAAGTGGTTTTCTCAGTGCTTACAATGCTTTGACATTACCAATAGTATACATTTCAGTTTTCCACCAAAGTACTGAGTGCAAACCTAATGGAAACATTTTAAGTTAACTTTCCACATGATTCTGAGTTGTATAAAACTTGTTTCATGCCTCTGCTCAGCAAGACAAAAAAGTGGTTTTCGCATTGCATAAAATGCTTTGACATTACCAATAGTATACATTTCAGTTTTCCGTCAAAGTACTGATTGCAAACGTAATGGAAACACCTAAAGTTAACTTTCCACACGATTCTGAGCTGTATAATACTAGTTTCATGGCTCTGCTCAGCAAGACAAAAAAGTCGTTTTCTCAGTGCCTGCAATGCTTTGACAAAAGCAATCGTATACATTTCAGTTTTCCAGCAAAGTACTGAGTGCAAACCTAATGGAAACTTCTAAAGTTAACTTTCCACATGATTCTGAGTTGTATAAAACTAGTTTCATGGCTCTGCTCAGCAAGACAACAAAGTGGTTTTCTCAGTGCTTACAATGCTTTGACATTACCAATAGTATACATTTCAGTTTTCCACCAAAGTACTGAGTGCAAACCTAATGGAAACATTTTAAGTTAACTTTCCACATGATACTGAGTTGTATAAAACTTGTTTTATTGCTCTGTTCAGCAAGACAAAAAAGTGGTTTTCTCAGTGCATAAAATGCTTTGACAGTAGCAATACTATACATTTGAGTTTTCCACCAAAGTACTGAGTGCAAACCTAATAGAAACATCTAAAGTTAACTTTCCGTATGATTCTGAGCTGTATAAAACTAGTTTCATGGCTCTGCTCAGCAAGACAAAAAAGTCGTTTTCTCAGTGCCTACAATGCTTTGACAAAAGCAATCGTATACATTTCAGATTTCCAGCAAAGTACTGAGTGGAAACCTAGTGGAAACATCTAAAGTTAACTTTCCACATGATTCTGAGTTGTATGAAACTAGTTTCATGCCTCTGCTCAGCAAGACAGCAAAGTGGTTTTCTCAGTGCATAGAATGCTTTGACATTCTCAGCAGTATACATTTCAGTTTTCCATCAAAGTACTGATTGCAAAGCTAATGGAAACATCTCAACTTAACTTTCCACATGATTCTGAGTTGTATAAAACTAGTTTCATGGCTCTGCTCAGCAAGACAAAAAAGTGCTTTTCTCAGTGCATAAAATGCTTTGACAATAGCAATAGTATACATTTCAGTTTTCCACCAAAATACTGAGTGCAAACCTAATGGAAACATTTTAAATTAACTTTCTCCATGATTCTGAGTTGTCTAAAACTTGTTTCATGCCTCTGCTCAGCAAGACAGCAAAGTGGTTTTCTCAGTGCATACAATGCTTTAACATTCCCAACAGTATACCTTTTGTTTTCAATCAAAGTACTGATTGCAAACCTAATGCAAACATCTAAAGTTAACTTTCCACATGATTCTGAGTTTTATAAAACTAGTTTCATGCATCTGTTCAGCAAGACAAAAAAGTGGTTTTCTCAGTGTCTACAATGCTTTGACAAAAGCAATCGTATACATTTCAGTTTTACACAAAAGAACTGAGTGCAAACCTGATGGAAACATTTTAAATTAACTTTCCACATGATTCTGAGTTGTTTAAAACTTGTTTCATGCCTCTGCTCAGCAAGACAAAAAATGTGGTTGTCTCATTGCATACAATGCTTTGTCAATAGCAATAGTATACATTTCAGTTTTCCAGCAAAGTACTGAGTGCAAACCTAATGGAAACTTCTAAAGTTAACTTTCCACATGATTCTGACTTGTTTAAAAGTTGTTTCATGGCTCTGCTCAGCAAGACAAAAAAGTGGTTTTCTCAGTGCATACAATGCTTTGACATTACCAACCGTATACATTTAGGTTTTCCATCAAAGTACTGAGTGCAAACCTAATGGAAACATCTAAATTTAACTTTACACATGATTCTGAGTTGTATAAAACTAGTTTCATGGCTCTGCTCAGCAAGACAACAAAGTGGTTTTCTCAGTGCTTACAATGCTTTGACATTACCAATAGTATACATTTCAGTTTTCCACCAAAGTACTGAGTGCAAACCTAATGGAAACATTTTAAGTTAACTTTCCACATGATACTGAGTTGTACAAAACTTGTTTTATTGCTCTGTTCAGCAAGACAAAAAAGTGGTTTTCTCAGTGCATAAAAAGCTTTGACAGTAGCAATACTATACATTTGAGTTTTTCACCAAAGTACTGAGTGCAAACCTAATAGAAACATCTAAAGTTAACTTTCCGCATGATTCTGAGCTGTATAAAACTAGTTTCATGGCTCTGCTCAGCAAGACAAAAAAGTCGTTTTCTCAGTGCCTACAATGCTTTGACAAAAGCAATCGTATACATTTCAGATTTCCAGCAAAATACTGAGTGGAAACCTAGTGGAAACATCTAAAGTTAACTTTCCACATGATTCTGAGTTGTATGAAACTAGTTTCATGCCTCTGCTCAGCAAGACAGCAAAGTGGTTTTCTCAGTGCATAGAATGCTTTGACATTCTCAGCAGTATACATTTCAGTTTTCCATCAAAGTACTGATTGCAAAGCTAATGGAAACATCTCAACTTAACTTTCCACATGATTCTGAGTTGTATAAAACTAGTTTCATGGCTCTGCTCAGCAAGACAAAAAAGTGCTTTTCTCAGTGCATAAAATGCTTTGACAATAGCAATAGTATACATTTCAGTTTTCCACCAAAATACTGAGCGCAAACCTAATGGAAACATTTTAAATTAACTTTCTCCATGATTCTGAGTTGTCTAAAACTTGTTTCATGCCTCTGCTCAGCAAGACAGCAAAGTGGTTTTCTCAGTGCATACAATGCTTTAACATTCCCAACAGTATACCTTTCAGTTTTCCATCAAAGTACTGATTGCAAACCTAATGCAAACATCTAAAGTTAACTTTCCACATGATTCTGAGTTGTATAAAACTAGTTTCATGCATCTGTTCAGCAAGACAAAAAAGTGGTTTTCTCAGTGTCTACAATGCTTTGACAAAAGCAATCGTATACATTTCAGTTTTACACAAAAGAACTGAGTGCAAACCTGATGGAAACATTTTAAATTAACTTTCCACATGATTCTGAGTTGTTTAAAACTTGTTTCATGCCTCTGCTCAGCAAGACAAAAAAGTGGTTGTCTCATTGCATACAATGCTTTGTCAATAGCAATAGTATACATTTCAGTTTTCCAGCAAAGTACTGAGTGCAAACCTAATGGAAACTTCTAAAGTTAACTTTCCACATGATTCTGAGTTGTTTAAAAGTTGTTTCATGGCTCTCCTCAGCAAGACAAAAAAGTGGTTTTCTCAGTGCATACAATGCTTTGACAATAGCAATAGTATACATTTCAGTTTTCCACCAAAGTACTCAGTGCAAACCTAACGGAAACATCTTAACGTAACTTTCCAATGATTCTGAGTTGTATAAAAGTTGTTTAATGGCTCTGCTCAGCAAGACAAAAAAGTGGTTTTCTCAGTGCTTACAATGCTTTGACATTACCAATAGTATACATTTCAGTTTTCCACCAAAGTACTGAGTGCAAACCTAATGGAAACATTTTAAGTTAACTTTCCACATGATTCTGAGTTGTATAAAACTTGTTTCATGCCTCTGCTCAGCAAAACAAAAAAGTGGTTTTCGCATTGCATAAAATGCTTTGACATTACCAATAGTATACATTTCAGTTTTCCGTCAAAGTACTGATTGCAAACGTAATGGAAACACCTAAAGTTAACTTTCCACACGATTCTGAGCTGTATAATACTAGTTTCATGGCTCTGCTCAGCAAGACAAAAAAGTCGTTTTCTCAGTGCCTACAATGCTTTGACAAAAGCAATCGTATACATTTCAGATTTCCAGCAAAGTACTGAGTGGAAACCTAGTGGAAACATCTAAAGTTAACTTTCCACATGATTCTGAGTTGTATGAAACTAGTTTCATGCCTCTGCTCAGCAAGACAGCAAAGTGGTTTTCTCAGTGCATAGAATGCTTTGACATTCTCAGCAGTATACATTTCAGTTTTCCATCAAAGTACTGATTGCAAAGCTAATGGAAACATCTCAACTTAACTTTCCACATGATTCTGAGTTGTATAAAACTAGTTTCATGGCTCTGCTCAGCAAGACAAAAAAGTGCTTTTCTCAGTGCATAAAATGCTTTGACAATAGCAATAGTATACATTTCAGTTTTCCACCAAAATACTGAGTGCAAACCTAATGGAAACATTTTAAATTAACTTTCTCCATGATTCTGAGTTGTCTAAAACTTGTTTCATGCCTCTGCTCAGCAAGACAGCAAAGTGGTTTTCTCAGTGCATACAATGCTTTAACATTCCCAACAGTATACCTTTTGTTTTCCATCAAAGTACTGATTGCAAACCTAATGCAAACATCTAAAGTTAACTTTCCACATGATTCTGAGTTGTATAAAACTAGTTTCATGCATCTGTTCAGCAAGACAAAAAAGTGGTTTTCTCAGTGTCTACAATGCTTTGACAAAAGCAATCGTATACATTTCAGTTTTACACAAAAGAACTGAGTGCAAACCTGATGGAAACATTTTAAATTAACTTTCCACATGATTCTGAGTTGTTTAAAACTTGTTTCATGCCTCTGCTCAGCAAGACAAAAAAGTGGTTGTCTCATTGCATACAATGCTTTGTCAATAGCAATAGTATACATTTCAGTTTTCCAGCAAAGTACTGAGTGCAAACCTAATGGAAACTTCTAAAGTTAACTTTCCACATGATTCTGAGTTGTTTAAAAGTTGTTTCATGGCTCTGCTCAGCAAGACAAAAAAGTGGTTTTCTCAGTGCATACAATGCTTTGACATTACCAACCGTATACATTTAGGTTTTCCATCAAAGTACTGAGTGCAAACCTAATGGAAACATCTAAATTTAACTTTACACATGATTCTGAGTTGTATAAAACTAGTTTCATGGCTCTGCTCAGCAAGACAACAAAGTGGTTTTCTCAGTGCTTACAATGCTTTGACATTACCAATAGTATACATTTCAGTTTTCCACCAAAGTACTGAGTGCAAACCTAATGGAAACATTTTAAGTTAACTTTCCACATGATACTGAGTTGTACAAAACTTGTTTTATTGCTCTGTTCAGCAAGACAAAAAAGTGGTTTTCTCAGTGCATAAAATGCTTTGACAGTAGCAATACTATACATTTGAGTTTTCCACCAAAGTACTGAGTGCAAACCTAATAGAAACATCTAAAGTTAACTTTCCGCATGATTCTGAGCTGTATAAAACTAGTTTCATGGCTCTGCTCAGCAAGACAAAAAAGTCGTTTTCTCAGTGCCTACAATGCTTTGACAAAAGCAATCGTATACATTTCAGATTTCCAGCAAAGTACTGAGTGGAAACCTAGTGGAAACATCTAAAGTTAACTTTCCACATGATTCTGAGTTGTTTAAAACTTGTTTCATGCCTCTGCTCAGCAAGACAAAAAAGTGGTTGTCTCATTGCATACAATGCTTTGTCAATAGCAATAGTATACATTTCAGTTTTCCAGCAAAGTACTGAGTGCAAACCTAATGGAAACTTCTAAAGTTAACTTTCCACATGATTCTGAGTTGTTTAAAAGTTGTTTCATGGCTCTGCTCAGAAAGAGAAAAAAGTGGTTTTCTCAGTGCATACAATGCTTTGACATTACCAACCGTATACATTTAGGTTTTCCATCAAAGTACTGAGTGCAAACCTAATGGAAACATCTAAATTTAACTTTACACATGATTCTGAGTTGTATAAAACTTTTTTCATGGCTCTGCTCAGCAAGACAAGAAAGTGTTTTTCTCAGTGCATACAATGCTTTGACAATAGCAATAGTATACATTTCAGTTTTCCACCAAAGTACTCAGTGCAAACCTAACGGAAACATCTTAACGTAACTTTCCAATGAGTCTGAGTTGTATAAAAGTTGTTTAATGGCTCTGCTCAGCAAGACAAAAAAGTGGTTTTCTCAGTGCTTACAATGCTTTGACATTACCAATAGTATACATTTCAGTTTTCCACCAAAGTACTGAGTGCAAACCTAATGGAAACATTTTAAGTTAACTTTCCACATGATTCTGAGTTGTATAAAACTTGTTTCATGCCTCTGCTCAGCAAGACAAAAAAGTGGTTTTCGCATTGCATAAAATGCTTTGACATTACCAATAGTATACATTTCAGTTTTCCGTCAAAGTACTGATTGCAAACGTAATGGAAACACCTAAAGTTAACTTTCCACACGATTCTGAGCTGTATAATACTAGTTTCATGGCTCTGCTCAGCAAGACAAAAAAGTCGTTTTCTCAGTGCCTGCAATGCTTTGACAAAAGCAATCGTATACATTTCAGTTTTCCAGCAAAGTACTGAGTGCAAACCTAATGGAAACTTCTAAAGTTAACTTTCCACATGATTCTGAGTTGTATAAAACTAGTTTCATGGCTCTGCTCAGCAAGACAACAAAGTGGTTTTCTCAGTGCTTACAATGCTTTGACATTACCAATAGTATACATTTCAGTTTTCCACCAAAGTACTGAGTGCAAACCTAATGGAAACATTTTAAGTTAACTTTCCACATGATACTGAGTTGTATAAAACTTGTTTTATTGCTCTGTTCAGCAAGACAAAAAAGTGGTTTTCTCAGTGCATAAAATGCTTTGACAGTAGCAATACTATACATTTGAGTTTTCCACCAAAGTACTGAGTGCAAACCTAATAGAAACATCTAAAGTTAACTTTCCGCATGATTCTGAGCTGTATAAAACTAGTTTCATGGCTCTGCTCAGCAAGACAAAAAAGTCGTTTTCTCAGTGCCAACAATGCTTTGACAAAAGCAATCGTATACATTTCAGATTTCCAGCAAAGTACTGAGTGGAAACCTAGTGGAAACATCTAAAGTTAACTTTCCACATGATTCTGAGTTGTATGAAACTAGTTTCATGCCTCTGCTCAGCAAGACAGCAAAGTGGTTTTCTCAGTGCATAGAATGCTTTGACATTCTCAGCAGTATACATTTCAGTTTTCCATCAAAGTACTGATTGCAAAGCTAATGGAAACATCTCAACTTAACTTTCCACATGATTCTGAGTTGTATAAAACTAGTTTCATGGCTCTGCTCAGCAAGACAAAAAAGTGCTTTTCTCAGTGCATAAAATGCTTTGACAATAGCAATAGTATACATTTCAGTTTTCCACCAAAATACTGAGTGCAAACCTAATGGAAACATTTTAAATTAACTTTCTCCATGATTCTGAGTTGTCTAAAACTTGTTTCATGCCCCTGCTCAGCAAGACAGCAAAGTGGTTTTCTCAGTGCATACAATGCTTTAACATTCCCAACAGTATACCTTTCAGTTTTCCATCAAAGTACTGATTGCAAACCTAATGCAAACATCTAAAGTTAACTTTCCACATGATTCTGAGTTGTATAAAACTAGTTTCATGCATCTGTTCAGCAAGACAAAAAAGTGGTTTTCTCAGTGTCTACAATGCTTTGACAAAAGCAATCGTATATATTTCAGTTTTACACAAAAGAACTGAGTGCAAACCTGATGGAAACATTTTAAATTAACTTTCCACATGATTCTGAGATGTTTAAAACTTGTTTCATGCCTCTGCTCAGCAAGACAAAAAAGTGGTTGTCTCATTGCATACAATGCTTTGTCAATAGCAATAGTATACATTTCAGTTTTCCAGCAAAGTACTGAGTGGAAACCTAATGGAAACTTCTAAAGTTAACTTTCCACATGATTCTGAGTTGTTTAAAAGTTGTTTCATGGCTCTGCTCAGCAAGACAAAAAAGTGGTTTTCTCAGTGCATACAATGCTTTGACATTACCAACCGTATACATTTAGGTTTTCCATCAAAGTACTGAGTGCAAACCTAATGGAAACATCTAAATTTAACTTTACACATGATTCTGAGTTGTATAAAACTTTTTTCATGGCTCTGCTCAGCAAGACAAGAAAGTGTTTTTCTCAGTGCATACAATGCTTTGACAATAGCAATAGTATACATTTCAGTTTTCCAGCAAAGTACTGAGTGCAAACCTAACGGAAACATCTTAACGTAACTTTCCAATGATTCTGAGTTGTATAAAACTAGTTTCATGGCTCTGCTCAGCAAGACAACAAAGTGGTTTTCTCAGTGCTTACAATGCTTTGACATTACCAATAGTATACATTTCAGTTTTCCACCAAAGTACTGAGTGCAAACCTAATGGAAACATTTTAAGTTAACTTTCCACATGATACTGAGTTGTATAAAACTTGTTTTATTGCTCTGTTCAGCAAGACAAAAAAGTGGTTTTCTCAGTGCATAAAATGCTTTGACAGTAGCAATACTATACATTTGAGTTTTCCACCAAAGTACTGAGTGCAAACCTAATAGAAACATCTAAAGTTAACTTTCCGCATGATTCTGAGCTGTATAAAACTAGTTTCATGGCTCTGCTCAGCAAGACAAAAAAGTCGTTTTCTCAGTGCCTACAATGCTTTGACAAAAGCAATCATATACATTTCAGATTTCCAGCAAAGTACTGAGTGGAAACCTAGTGGAAACATCTAAAGTTAACTTTCCACATGATTCTGAGTTGTATGAAACTAGTTTCATGCCTCTGCTCAGCAAGACAGCAAAGTGGTTTTCTCAGTGCATAGAATGCTTTGACATTCTCAGCAGTATACATTTCAGTTTTCCATCAAAGTACTGATTGCAAAGCTAATGGAAACATCTCAACTTAACTTTCCACATGATTCTGAGTTGTATAAAACTAGTTTCATGGCTCTGCTCAGCAAGACAAAAAAGTGCTTTTCTCAGTGCATAAAATGCTTTGACAATAGCAATAGTATACATTTCAGTTTTCCACCAAAATACTGAGTGCAAACCTAATGGAAACATTTTAAATTAACTTTCTCCATGATTCTGAGTTGTCTAAAACTTGTATCATGCCTCTGCTCAGCAAGACAGCAAAGTGTTTTTCTCAGTGCATACAATGCTTTAACATTCCCAACAGTATACCTTTCAGTTTTCCATCAAAGTACTGATTGCAAACCTAATGCAAACATCTAAAGTTAACTTTCCACATGATTCTGAGTTGTATAAAACTAGTTTCATGCATATGTTCAGCAAGACAAAAAAGTGGTTTTCTCAGTGTCTACAATGCTTTGACAAAAGCAATCGTATACATTTCAGTTTTACACAAAAGAACTGAGTGCAAACCTGATGGAAACATTTTAAATTAACTTTCCACATGATTCTGAGTTGTTTAAAACTTGTTTCATGCCTCTGCTCAGCAAGACAAAAAAGTGGTTGTCTCATTGCATACAATGCTTTGTCAATAGCAATAGTATACATTTCAGTTTTCCAGCAAAGTACTGAGTGCAAACCTAATGGAAACTTCTAAAGTTAACTTTCCACATGATTCTGAGTTGTTTAAAAGTTGTTTCATGGCTCTGCTCAGCAAGACAAAAAAGTGGTTTTCTCAGTGCATACAATGCTTTGACATTACCAACCGTATACATTTAGGTTTTCCATCAAAGTACTGAGTGCAAACCTAATGGAAACATCTAAATTTAACTTTACACATGATTCTGAGTTGTATAAAACTTTTTTCATGGCTCTGCTCAGCAAGACAAGAAAGTGTTTTTCTCAGTGCATACAATGCTTTGACAATAGCAATAGTATACATTTCAGTTTTCCACCAAAGTACTCAGTGCAAACCTAACGGAAACATCTTAACGTAACTTTCCAATGATTCTGAGTTGTATAAAAGTTGTTTAATGGCTCTGCTCAGCAAGACAAAAAAGTGGTTTTCTCAGTGCTTACAATGCTTTGATATTACCAATAGTATACATTTCAGTTTTCCACCAAAGTACTCAGTGCAAACCTAATGCAAACATTTTAAGTTAACTTTCCACATGATTCTGAGTTGTATAAAACTTGTTTCATGCCTCTGCTCTGCAAGACAAAAAAGTGGTTTTCGCATTGCATAAAATGCTTTGACATTACCAATAGTATACATTTCAGTTTTCCGTCAAAGTACTGATTGCAAACCTAATGGAAACATCTAAAGTTAACTTTCCACACGATTCTGAGCTGTATAATACTAGTTTCATGGCTCTGCTCAGCAAGACAAAAAAGTCGTTTTCTCAGTGCCTGCAATGCTTTGACAAAAGCAATCGTATACATTTCAGTTTTCCAGCAAAGTACTGAGTGGAAACCTAGTGGAAACATCTAAAGTTAACTTTCCACATGATTCTGAGTTGTATGAAACTAGTTTCATGCCTCTGCTCAGCAAGACAGCAAAGTGGTTTTCTCAGTGCATAGAATGCTTTGACATTCTCAGCAGTATACATTTCAGTTTTCCATCAAAGTACTGATTGCAAACCTAATGGAAACATCTCAACTTAACTTTCCACATGATTCTGAGTTGTATAAAACTAGTTTCATGGCTCTGCTCAGCAAGACAAAAAAGTGCTTTTCTCAGTGCATAAAATGCTTTGACAATAGCAATAGTATACATTTCAGTTTTCCACCAAAATACTGAGTGCAAACCTAATGGAAACATTTTAAATTAACTTTCTCCATGATTCTGAGTTGTCTAAAACTTGTTTCATGCCTCTGCTCAGCAAGACAGCAAAGTGGTTTTCTCAGTGCATACAATGCTTTAACATTCCCAACAGTATACCTTTCAGTTTTCCATCAAAGTACTGATTGCAAACCTAATGCAAACATCTAAAGTTAACTTTCCACATGATTCTGAGTTGTATAAAACTAGTTTCATGCATCTGTTCAGCAAGACAAAAAAGTGGTTTTCTCAGTGTCTACAATGCTTTGACAAAAGCAATCGTATACATTTCAGTTTTACACAAAAGAACTGAGTGCAAACCTGATGGAAACATTTTAAATTAACTTTCCACATGATTCTGAGTTGTTTAAAACTTGTTTCATGCCTCTGCTCAGCAAGACAAAAAAGTGGTTGTCTCATTGCATACAATGCTTTGTCAATAGCAATAGTATACATTTCAGTTTTCCAGCAAAGTACTGAGTGCAAACCTAATGGAAACTTCTAAAGTTAACTTTCCACATGATTCTGAGTTGTTTAAAAGTTGTTTCATGGCTCTGCTCAGCAAGACAAAAAAGTGGTTTTCTCAGTGCATACAATGCTTTGACATTACCAACCGTATACATTTAGGTTTTCCATCAAAGTACTGAGTGCAAACCTAATGGAAACATCTAAATTTAACTTTACACATGATTCTGAGTTGTATAAAACTTTTTTCATGGCTCTGCTCAGCAAGACAAGAAAGTGTTTTTCTCAGTGCATACAATGCTTTGACAATAGCAATAGTATACATTTCAGTTTTCCACCAAAGTACTCAGTGCAAACCTAACGGAAACATCTTAACGTAACTTTCCAATGATTCTGAGTTGTATAAAAGTTGTTTAATGGCTCTGCTCAGCAAGACAAAAAAGTGGTTTTCTCAGTGCTTACAATGCTTTGACATTACCAATAGTATACATTTCAGTTTTCCACCAAAGTACTGAGTGCAAACCTAATGGAAACATTTTAAGTTAACTTTCCACATGATTCTGAGTTGTATAAAACTTGTTTCATGCCTCTGCTCAGCAAGACAAAAAAGTGGTTTTCGCATTGCATAAAATGCTTTGACATTACCAATAGTATACATTTCAGTTTTCCGTCAAAGTACTGATTGCAAACGTAATGGAAACACCTAAAGTTAACTTTCCACACGATTCTGAGCTGTATAATACTAGTTTCATGGCTCTGCTCAGCAAGACAAAAAAGTCGTTTTCTCAGTGCCTGCAATGCTTTGACAAAAGCAATCGTATACATTTCAGTTTTCCAGCAAAGTACTGAGTGCAAACCTAATGGAAACTTCTAAAGTTAACTTTCCACATGATTCTGAGTTGTATAAAACTAGTTTCATGGCTCTGCTCAGCAAGACAACAAAGTGGTTTTCTCAGTGCTTACAATGCTTTGACATTACCAATAGTATACATTTCAGTTTTCCACCAAAGTACTGAGTGCAAACCTAATGGAAACATTTTAAGTTAACTTTCCACATGATTCTGAGTTGTATAAAACTTGTTTCATGCCTCTGTTCAGCAAGACAAAAAAGTGGTTTTCTCAGTGCATAAAAAGCTTTGACAGTAGCAATACTATACATTTGAGTTTTCCACCAAAGTACTGAGTGCAAACCTAATTGAAACATTTTAAGTTAACTTTCCACATGATACTGAGTTGTATAAAACTTGTTCTATTGCTCTGTTCAGCAAGACAAAAAAGTGGTTTTCTCAGTGCATAAAAAGCTTTGACAGTAGCAATACTATACATTTGAGTTTTCCACCAAAGTACTGAGTGCAAACCTAATAGAAACATCTAAAGTTAACTTTCCACATGATTCTGAGTTGTATGAAACTAGTTTCATGCCTCTGCTCAGCAAGACAGCAAAGTGGTTTTCTCAGTGCATAGAATGCTTTGACATTCTCAGCAGTATACATTTCAGTTTTCCATCAAAGTACTGATTGCAAACCTAATGGAAACATCTCAACTTAACTTTCCACATGATTCTGAGTTGTATAAAACTAGTTTCATGGCTCTGCTCAGCAAGACAAAAAAGTGCTTTTCTCAGTGCATAAAATGCTTTAACAATAGCAATAGTATACATTTCAGTTTTCCACCAAAATACTGAGTGCAAACCTAATGGAAACATTTTAAATTAACTTTCTCCATGATTCTGAGTTGTCTAAAACTTGTTTCATGCCTCTGCTCAGCAAGACAGCAAAGTGGTTTTCTCAGTGCATACAATGCTTTAACATTCCCAACAGTATACCTTTCAGTTTTCCATCAAAGTACTGATTGCAAACCAAATGCAAACATCTAAAGTTAACTTTCCACATGATTCTGAGTTGTTTAAAACTTGTTTCATGCCTCTGCTCAGCAAGACAAAAAAGTGGTTGTCTCATTGCATACAATGCTTTGTCAATAGCAATAGTATACATTTCAGTTTTCCAGCAAAGTACTGAGTGCAAACCTAACGGAAACTTCTAAAGTTAACTTTCCACATGATTCTGAGTTGTTTAAAAGTTGTTTCATGGCTCTGCTCAGCAAGACAAAAAAGTGGTTTTCTCAGTGCATACAATGCTTTGACATTACCAACCGTATACATTTAGGTTTTCCATCAAAGTACTGAGTGCAAACCTAATGGAAACATCTAAATTTAACTTTACACATGATTCTGAGTTGTATAAAACTTTTTTCATGGCTCTGCTCAGCAAGACAAGAAAGTGTTTTTCTCAGTGCATACAATGCTTTGACAATAGCAATAGTATACATTTCAGTTTTCCACCAAAGTACTCAGTGCAAACCTAACGGAAACATCTTAACGTAACTTTCCAATGATTCTGAGTTGTATAAAAGTTGTTTAATGGCTCTGCTCAGCAAGACAAAAAAGTGGTTTTCTCAGTGCTTACAATGCTTTGACATTACCAATAGTATACATTTCAGTTTTCCACCAAAGTACTGAGTGGAAACCTAATGGAAACATTTTAAGTTAACTTTCCACATGATTCTGAGTTGTATAAAACTTGTTTCATGCCTCTGCTCAGCAAGACAAAAAAGTGGTTTTCGCATTGCATAAAATGCTTTGACATTACCAATAGTATACATTTCAGTTTTCCGTCAAAGTACTGATTGCAAACGTAATGGAAACACCTAAAGTTAACTTTCCACACGATTCTGAGCTGTATAATACTAGTTTCATGGCTCTGCTCAGCAAGACAAAAAAGTCATTTTCTCAGAGCCTGCAATGCTTTGACAAAAGCAATCGTATACATTTCAGTTTTCCAGCAAAGTACTGAGTGCAAACCTAATGGAAACATATAAAGTTAACTTTCCACATGATTCTGAGTTGTCTAAAACTAGTTTCATGCCTCTGCTCAGCAAGACAGCAAAGTGGTTTTCTCAGTGCATAGAATGCTTTGACATTCTCAGCAGTATACATTTCAGTTTTTCATCAAAGTACTGATTGCAAACCTAATGGAAACATCTCAACTTAACTTTCCACATGATTCTGAGTTGTATAAAACGAGTTTCATGGCTCTGCTCAGCAAGGCAAAAAAGTGCTTTTCTCAGTGCGTAAAATGCTTTGACAATAGCAATAGTATACATTTCAGTTTTCCACCAAAATACTGAGTGCAAACCTAATGGAAACATTTTAAATTAACTTTCTCCATGATTCTGAGTTGTCTAAAACTTGTTTCATGCCTCTGCTCAGCAAGACAGCAAGGTGGTTTTCTCAGTGCATACAATGCTTTAACATTCCCAACAGTATACCTTTCAGTTTTCCATCAAAGTACTGATTGCAAACCTAATGCAAACATGTAAAGTTAACTTTCCACATGATTCTGAGTTGTATAAAACTAGTTTCATGCATCTGTTCAGCAAGACAAAAAAGTGGTTTTCTCAGTGTCTACAATGCTTTGACAAAAGCAATCGTATACATTTCAGTTTTACACAAAAGAACTGAGTGCAAACCTGATGGAAACATTTTAAATTAACTTTCCACATGATTCTGAGTTGTTTAAAAGTTGTTTCATGGCTCTGCTCAGCAAGACAAAAAAGTGGTTTTCTCAGTGCATACAATGCTTTGACATTACCAACCGTATACATTTAGGTTTTCCATCAAAGTACTGAGTGCAAACCTAATGGAAACATCTAAATTTAACTTTACACATGATTCTGAGTTGTATAAAACTTTTTTCATGGCTCTGCTCAGCAAGACAAGAAAGTGTTTTTCTCAGTGCATACAATGCTTTGACAATAGCAATAGTATACATTTCAGTTTTCCACCAAAGTACTCAGTGCAAACCTAACGGAAACATCTTAACGTAACTTTCCAATGATTCTGAGTTGTATAAAAGTTGTTTAATGGCTCTGCTCAGCAAGACAAAAAAGTGGTTTTCTCAGTGCTTACAATGCTTTGACATTACCAATAGTATACATTTCAGTTTTCCACCAAAGTACTGAGTGCAAACCTAATGGAAACATTTTAAGTTAACTTTCCACATGATTCTGAGTTGTATAAAACTTTTTTCATGCCTCTGCTCAGCAAGACAAAAAAGTGGTTTTCGCATTGCATAAAATGCTTTGACATTACCAATAGTATACATTTCAGTTTTCCGTCAAAATACTGATTGCAAACATAATGGAAACACCTAAAGTTAACTTTCCACACGATTCTGAGCTGTATAATACTAGTTTCATGGCTCTGCTCAGCAAGACAAAAAAGTCGTTTTCTCAGTGCCTGCAATGCTTTGACAAAAGCAATCGTATACATTTCAGTTTTCCAGCAAAGTACTGAGTGCAAACCTAATGGAAACTTCTAAAGTTAACTTTCCACATGATTCTGAGTTGTATAAAACTAGTTTCATGGCTCTGCTCAGCAAGACAACAAAGTGGTTTTCTCAGTGCTTACAATGCTTTGACATTACCAATAGTATACATTTCAGTTTTCCACCAAAGTACTGAGTGCAAACCTAATGGAAACATTTTAAGTTAACTTTCCACATGATTCTGAGTTGTATAAAACTTGTTTCATGCTTCTGTTCAGCAAGACAAAAAAGTGGTTTTCTCAGTGCATAAAAAGCTTTGACAGTAGCAATACTATACATTTGAGTTTTCCACCAAAGTACTGAGTGCAAACCTAATTGAAACATTTTAAGTTAACTTTCCACATGATACTGAGTTGTATAAAACTTGTTTTATTGCTCTGTTCAGCAAGACAAAAAAGTGGTTTTCTCAGTGCATAAAAAGCTTTGACAGTAGCAATACTATACATTTGAGTTTTCCACCAAAGTACTGAGTGCAAACCTAATAGAAACATCTAAAGTTAACTTTCCACATGATTCTGAGTTGTATGAAACTAGTTTCATGCCTCTGCTCAGCAAGACAGCAAAGTGGTTTTCTCAGTGCATAGAATGCTTTGACATTCTCAGCAGTATACTTTTCAGTTTTCCATCAAAGTACTGATTGCAAACCTAATGGAAACATCTCAACTTAACTTTCCACATGATTCTGAGTTGTATAAAACTAGTTTCATGGCTCTGCTCAGCAAGACAAAAAAGTGCTTTTATCAGTGCATAAAATGCTTTGACAATAGCAATAGTATACATTTCAGTTTTCCACCAAAATACTGAGTGCAAACCTAATGGAAACATTTTAAATTAACTTTCTCCATGATTCTGAGTTGTCTAAAACTTGTTTCATGCCTCTGCTCAGCAAGACAGCAAAGTGGTTTTCTCAGTGCATACAATGCTTTAACATTCCCAACAGTATACCTTTCAGTTTTCCATCAAAGTACTGATTGCAAACCAAATGCAAACATCTAAAGTTAACTTTCCACATGATTCTGAGTTGTTTAAAACTTGTTTCATGCCTCTGCTCAGCAAGACAAAAAAGTGGTTGTCTCATTGCATACAATGCTTTGTCAATAGCAATAGTATACATTTCAGTTTTCCAGCAAAGTACTGAGTGCAAACCTAACGGAAACTTCTAAAGTTAACTTTCCACATGATTCTGAGTTGTTTAAAAGTTGTTTCATGGCTCTGCTCAGCAAGACAAAAAAGTGGTTTTCTCAGTGCATACAATGCTTTGACATTACCAACCGTATACATTTAGGTTTTCCATCAAAGTACTGAGTGCAAACCTAATGGAAACATCTAAATTTAACTTTACACATGATTCTGAGTTGTATAAAACTTTTTTCATGGCTCTGCTCAGCAAGACAAGAAAGTGGTTTTCTCAGTGCATACAATGCTTTGACAATAGCAATAGTATACATTTCAGTTTTCCACCAAAGTACTCAGTGCAAACCTAACGGAAACATCTTAACGTAACTTTCCAATGATTCTGAGTTGTATAAAAGTTGTTTAATGGCTCTGCTCAGCAAGACAAAAAAGTGGTTTTCTCAGTGCTTACAATGCTTTGACATTACCAATAGTATACATTTCAGTTTTCCACCAAAGTACTGAGTGGAAACCTAATGGAAACATTTTAAGTTAACTTTCCACATGATTCTGAGTTGTATAAAACTTGTTTCATGCCTCTGCTCAGCAAGACAAAAAAGTGGTTTTCGCATTGCATAAAATGCTTTGACATTACCAATAGTATACATTTCAGTTTTCCGTCAAAGTACTGATTGCAAACGTAATGGAAACACCTAAAGTTAACTTTCCACACGATTCTGAGCTGTATAATACTAGTTTCATGGCTCTGCTCAGCAAGACAAAAAAGTCATTTTCTCAGAGCCTGCAATGCTTTGACAAAAGCAATCGTATACATTTCAGTTTTCCAGCAAAGTACTGAGTGCAAACCTAATGGAAACATATAAAGTTAACTTTCCACATGATTCTGAGTTGTCTAAAACTAGTTTCATGCCTCTGCTCAGCAAGACAGCAAAGTGGTTTTCTCAGTGCATAGAATGCTTTGACATTCTCAGCAGTATACATTTCAGTTTTCCATCAAAGTACTGATTGCAAACCTAATGGAAACATCTCAACTTAACTTTCCACATGATTCTGAGTTGTATAAAACTAGTTTCATGGCTCTGCTCAGCAAGGCAAAAAAGTGCTTTTCTCAGTGCGTAAAATGCTTTGACAATAGCAATAGTATACATTTCAGTTTTCCACCAAAATACTGAGTGCAAACCTAATGGAAACATTTTAAATTAACTTTCTCCATGATTCTGAGTTGTCTAAAACTTGTTTCATGCCTCTGCTCAGCAAGACAGCAAGGTGGTTTTCTCAGTGCATACAATGCTTTAACATTCCCAACAGTATACCTTTCAGTTTTCCATCAAAGTACTGATTGCAAACCTAATGCAAACATGTAAAGTTAACTTTCCACATGATTCTGAGTTGTATAAAACTAGTTTCATGCATCTGTTCAGCAAGACAAAAAAGTGGTTTTCTCAGTGTCTACAATGCTTTGACAAAAGCAATCGTATACATTTCAGTTTTACACAAAAGAACTGAGTGCAAACCTGATGGAAACATTTTAAATTAACTTTCCACATGATTCTGAGTTGTTTAAAACTTGTTTCATGCCTCTGCTCAGCAAGACAAAAAAGTGGTTGTCTCATTGCATACAATGCTTTGTCAATAGCAATAGTATACATTTCAGTTTTCCAGCAAAGTACTGAGTGCAAACCTAATGGAAACTTCTAAAGTTAACTTTCCACATGATTCTGAGTTGTTTAAAAGTTGTTTCATGGCTCTGCTCAGCAAGACAAAAAAGTGGTTTTCTCAGTGCATACAATGCTTTGACATTACCAACCGTATACATTTAGGTTTTCCATCAAAGTACTGAGTGCAAACCTAATGGAAACATCTAAATTTAACTTTGCACATGATTCTGAGTTGTATAAAACTTTTTTCATGGCTCTGCTCAGCAAGACAAGAAAGTGTTTTTCTCAGTGCATACAATGCTTTGACAATAGCAATAGTATACATTTCAGTTTTCCACCAAAGTACTCAGTGCAAACCTAACGGAAACATCTTAACGTAACTTTCCAATGATTCTGAGTTGTATAAAAGTTGTTTAATGGCTCTGCTCAGCAAGACAAAAAAGTGGTTTTCTCAGTGCTTACAATGCTTTGACATTACCAATAGTATACATTTCAGTTTTCCACCAAAGTACTGAGTGCAAACCTAATGGAAACATATTAAGTTAACTTTCCACATGATTCTGAGTTGTATAAAACTTTTTTCATGCCTCTGCTCAGCAAGACAAAAAAGTGGTTTTCGCATTGCATAAAATGCTTTGACATTACCAATAGTATACATTTCAGTTTTCCGTCAAAGTACTGATTGCAAACATAATGGAAACACCTAAAGTTAACTTTCCACACGATTCTGAGCTGTATAATACTAGTTTCATGGCTCTGCTCAGCAAGACAAAAAAGTCGTTTTCTCAGTGCCTGCAATGCTTTGACAAAAGCAATCGTATACATTTCAGTTTTCCAGCAAAGTACTGAGTGCAAACCTAATGGAAACTTCTAAAGTTAACTTTCCACATGATTCTGAGTTGTATAAAACTAGTTTCATGGCTCTGCTCAGCAAGACAACAAAGTGGTTTTCTCAGTGCTTACAATGCTTTGACATTACCAATAGTATACATTTCAGTTTTCCACCAAAGTACTGAGTGCAAACCTAATGGAAACATTTTAAGTTAACTTTCCACATGATTCTGAGTTGTTTAAAACTTGTTTCATGCCTCTGCTCAGCAAGACAAAAAAGTGGTTGTCTCATTGCAGACAATGCTTTGTCAATAGCAATAGTATACATATCAGTTCTCCAGCAAAGTACTGAGTGCAAACCTAATGGAAACTTCTAAAGTTAACTTTCCACATGATTCTGAGTTGTTTAAAAGTTGTTTCATGCCTCTGCTCAGCAAGACAAAAAAGTGGTTTTCTCAGTGCATAAAATGCTTTGACTATAGCAATAGTATACATTTCAGATTTCCAGCAAAGTACTGAGTGCAAACCTAATGGAAATATTTCAAATTAACTTTCTCCATGATTCTGAGTTGTCTAAAACTTGTTTCATGCCTCTGCTCAGCAAGACAGCAAAGTGGTTTTCTCAGTGCTTACAATGCTTTGACATTCCCAACAGTATACCTTTCAGTTTTCCATCAAAGTACTGATCGCAAACCTAATGGAAACATCTAAAGTTAACTTTCCACATGATTCTGAGTTGTATAAAACTAGTTTCATGCATCTGTTCAGCAAGACAAAAAAGTGGTTTTCTCAGTGTCTACAATGCTTTGAGAAAAGCAATCGTATACATTTCAGTTTTCCACAGAAGAACTGAGTGCAAACCTGATGGAAACATTTTAAGTTAACTTTCCACATGATTCTGAGTTGTTTAAAACTTGTTTCATGCCTCTGCTCAGCAAGACAAAAAAGTGGTTGTCTCATTGCAGACAATGCTTTGTCAATAGCAATAGTATACATTTCAGTTTTCCAGCAAAGTACTGAGTGCAAACCTAATGGAAACATTTTAAATCAACTTTCTCCATGATTCTGAGTTGTTTAAAAGTTGTTTCATGGCTCTGCTCAGCAAGACAAAAAAGTGGTTTTCTCAGTGCATACAATGCTTTGACATTCCCAACAGTATACATTTCACTTTTCCATCAAAGTACTGATTGCAAACCTAATGGAAACATCTCAACTTAACTTTCCACATGATTCTGAGTTGTATAAAACTAGTTTCATGGCTCTACTCAGCAAGACAAAAAAGTGGTTTTCTCTGCCTACAATGCTATGACAATAGCAATAGTATACATTTCAGTTTTCCAGCAAATTACTGAGTGCAAACCTAATGGAAACATTTCAAATTAACTTTCTCCATGATTCTGAGTTGTCTAAAACTTGTTTCATGCCTCTGCTCAGCAAGACAGCAAAGTGGTTTTCTCAGTGCATACAATGCTTTGACATTCCCAACAGTATACCTTTCAGTTTTCCATCAAAGCACTGATTGCAAACCTAATGCAAACATCTAAAGTTAACTTTCCACATGATTCTGAGTTGTATAAAACTAGTTTCATGCATCTGTTCAGCAAGACAAAAAAGTGGTTTTCTCAGTGTCTACAATGCTTTGACAAAAGCAATCGTATACATGTCAGTTTTCCACAAAAGAACTGAGTGCAAACCTGATGGAAACATTTTAAGTTAACTTTCCACATGATTCTGAGTTGTTTCAAACTTGTTTCATGCCTCTGTTCAGCAAGACAAAAAAGTGGTTGTCTCATTGCAGACAATGCTTTGTCAATAGCAATAGTATACATTTCAGTTTTCCAGCAAAGTACTGAGTGCAAACCTAATGGAAACTTCTAAAGTTAACTTTGCACATGATTCTGAGTTGTATAAAACTAGTTTCGTGCATCTGTTCAGCAAGACAAAAAAGTGGTTTTCTCAGTGCTTACAATGCTTTGACATTACCAATAGTATACATTTCAGTTTTCCACCAAAGTACTGAGTGCAAACCTAATGGAAACATTTTAAGTTAACTTTCCACATGATTCTGAGTTGTATAAAACTTTTTTCATGCCTCTGCTCAGCAAGACAAAAAAGTGGTTTTCGCATTGCATAAAATGCTTTGACATTACCAATAGTATACATTTCAGTTTTCCGTCAAAGTACTGACTGCAAACATAATGGAAACACCTAAAGTTAACTTTCCACACGATTCTGAGCTGTATAATACTAGTTTCATGGCTCTGCTCAGCAAGACAAAAAAGTCGTTTTCTCAGTGCCTGCAATGCTTTGACAAAAGCAATCGTATACATTTCAGTTTTCCAGCAAAGTACTGAGTGCAAACCTAATGGAAACTTCTAAAGTTAACTTTCCACATGATTCTGAGTTGTATAAAACTAGTTTCATGGCTCTGCTCAGCAAGACAACAAAGTGGTTTTCTCAGTGCTTACAATGCTTTGATATTACCAATAGTATACATTTCAGTTTTCCACCAAAGTACTGAGTGCAAACCTAATGGAAACATTTTAAGTTAACTTTCCACATGATTCTGAGTTGTTTAAAACTTGTTTCATGCCTCTGCTCAGCAAGACAAAAAAGTGGTTGTCTCATTGCAGACAATGCTTTGTCAATAGCAATAGTATACATATCAGTTCTCCAGCAAAGTACTGAGTGCAAACCTAATGGAAACTTCTAAAGTTAACTTTCCACATGATTCTGAGTTGTTTAAAAGTTGTTTCATGCCTCTGCTCAGCAAGACAAAAAAATGGTTTTCTCAGTGCATAAAATGCTTTGACTATAGCAATAGTATACATTTCAGATTTCCAGCAAAGTACTGAGTGCAAACCTAATGGAAATATTTCAAATTAACTTTCTCCATGATTCTGAGTTGTCTAAAACTTGTTTCATGCCTCTGCTCAGCAAGACAGCAAAGTGGTTTTCTCAGTGCTTACAATGCTTTGACATTCCCAACAGTATACCTTTCAGTTTTCCATCAAAGTACTGATCGCAAACCTAATGGAAACATCTAAAGTTAACTTTCCACATGATTCTGAGTTGTATAAAACTAGTTTCATGCATCTGTTCAGCAAGACAAAAAAGTGGTTTTCTCAGTGTCTACAATGCTTTGACAAAAGCAATCGTATACATTTCAGTTTTCCACAGAAGAACTGATTGCAAACCTGATGGAAACATTTTAAGTTAACTTTCCACATGATTCTGAGTTGTTTAAAACTTGTTTCATGCCTCTGCTCAGCAAGACAAAAAAGTGGTTGTCTCATTGCAGACAATGCTTTGTCAATAGCAATAGTATACATTTCAGTTTTCCAGCAAAGTACTGAGTGCAAACCTAATGGAAACATTTTAAATCAACTTTCTCCATGATTCTGAGTTGTTTAAAAGTTGTTTCATGGCTCTGCTCAGCAAGACAAAAAAGTGGTTTTCTCAGTGCAAACAATGCTTTGACATTCCCAACAGTATACATTTCACTTTTCCATCAAAGTACTGATTGCAAACCTAATGGAAACATCTCAACTTAACTTTCCACATGATTCTGAGTTGTATAAAACTAGTTTCATGGCTCTACTCAGCAAGACAAAAAAGTGGTTTTCTCTGCCTACAATGCTATGACAATAGCAATAGTATACATTTCAGTTTTCCAGCAAATTACTGAGTGCAAACCTAATGGAAACATTTCAAATTAACTTTCTCCATGATTCTGAGTTGTCTAAAACTTGTTTCATGCCTCTGCTCAGCAAGACAGCAAAGTGGTTTTCTCAGTGCATACAATGCTTTGACATTCCCAACAGTATACCTTTCAGTTTTCCATCAAAGCACTGATTGCAAACCTAATGCAAACATCTAAAGTTAACTTTCCACATGATTCTGAGTTGTATAAAACTAGTTTCATGCATCTGTTCAGCAAGACAAAAAAGTGGTTTTCTCAGTGTCTACAATGCTTTGACAAAAGCAATCGTATACATTTCAGTTTTCCACAAAAGAACTGAGTGCAAACCTGATGGAAACATTTTAAGTTAACTTTCCACATGATTCTGAGTTGTTTCAAACTTGTTTCATGCCTCTGTTCAGCAAGACAAAAAAGTGGTTGTCTCATTGCAGACAATGCTTTGTCAATAGCAATAGTATACATTTCAGTTTTCCAGCAAAGTACTGAGTGCAAACCTAATGGAAACTTCTAAAGTTAACTTTGCACATGATTCTGAGTTGTATAAAACTAGTTTCATGCATCTGTTCAGCAAGACAAAAAAGTGGTTTTCTCAGTGCATAAAAAGCTTTGACAGTAGCAATACTATACATTTGAGTTTTCCACCAAAGTACTGAGTGCAAACCTAATAGAAACATCTAAAGTTAACTTTCCGCATGATTCTGAGCTGTATAAAACTAGTTTCATGGCTCTGCTCAGCAAGACAAAAAAGTCGTTTTCTCAGTGCCTACAATGCTTTGACAAAAGCAATCGTATACATTTCAGTTTTCCAGCAAAGTACTGAGTGGAAACCTAGTGGAAACATCTAAAGTTAACTTTCCACATGATTCTGAGTTGTATGAAACTAGTTTCATGCCTCTGCTCAGCAAGACAGCAAAGTGGTTTTCTCAGTGCATAGAATGCTTTGACATTCTCAGCAGTATACATTTCAGTTTTCCATCAAAGTACTGATTGCAAACCTAATGGAAACATCTCAACTTAACTTTCCACATGATTCTGAGTTGTATAAAACTAGTTTCATGGCTCTGCTCAGCAAGACAAAAAAGTGCTTTTCTCAGTGCATAAAATGCTTTGACAATAGCAATAGTATACATTTCAGTTTTCCACTAAAATACTGAGTGCAAACCTAATGGAAACATTTTAAATTAACTTTCTCCATGATTCTGAGTTGTCTAAAACTTGTTTCATGCCTCTGCTCAGCAAGACAGCAAAGTGGTTTTCCAGTGCATACAATGCTTTAACATTCCCAACAGTATACCTTTCAGTTTTCCATCAAAGTACTGATTGCAAACCTAATGGAAACATTTTAAATTAACTTTCCACATGATTCTGAGTTGTTTAAAACTTGTTTCATGCCTCTGGTCAGCAAGACAAAAAAGTGGTTGTCTCATTGCATACAATGCTTTGTCAATAGCAATAGTATACATTTCAGTTTTCCAGCAAAGTACTGAGTGCAAACCTAATGGAAACTTCTAAAGTTAACTTTCCACATGATTCTGAGTTGTTTAAAAGTTGTTTCATGGCTCTGCTCAGAAAGAGAAAAAAGTGGTTTTCTCAGTGCATACAATGCTTTGACATTACCAACCGTATACATTTAGGTTTTCCATCAAAGTACTGAGTGCAAACCTAATGGAAACATCTAAATTTAACTTTACACATGATTCTGAGTTGTATAAAACTTTTTTCATGGCTCTGCTCAGCAAGACAAGAAAGTGTTTTTCTCAGTGCATACAATGCTTTGACAATAGCAATAGTATACATTTCAGTTTTCCACCAAAGTACTCAGTGCAAACCTAACGGAAACATCTTAACGTAACTTTCCAATGAGTCTGAGTTGTATAAAAGTTGTTTAATGGCTCTGCTCAGCAAGACAAAAAAGTGGTTTTCTCAGTGCTTACAATGCTTTGACATTACCAATAGTATACATTTCAGTTTTCCACCAAAGTACTGAGTGCAAACCTAATGGAAACATTTTAAGTTAACTTTCCACATGATTCTGAGTTGTATAAAACTTGTTTCATGCCTCTGCTCAGCAAGACAAAAAAGTGGTTTTCGCATTGCATAAAATGCTTTGACATTACCAATAGTATACATTTCAGTTTTCCGTCAAAGTACTGATTGCAAACGTAATGGAAACACCTAAAGTTAACTTTCCACACGATTCTGAGCTGTATAATACTAGTTTCATGGCTCTGCTCAGCAAGACAAAAAAGTCGTTTTTTCAGTGCCTGCAATGCTTTGACAAAAGCAATCGTATACATTTCAGTTTTCCAGCAAAGTACTGAGTGCAAACCTAATGGAAACATCTAAAGTTAACTTTCCACATGATTCTGAGTTGTATAAAACTAGTTTCATGCCTCTGCTCAGCAAGAAACAAAGTGGTTTTCTCACTGCATACACTGCTTTGACATTACCAATACTATACATTTCAGTTTTCCATCAAAGTACTGATTGCAAACCTAATGGAAACATTTTAAGTTAACTTTCCAGATGATTCTGAGTGGTTTAAAACTGGTTTCATGCCTCTTTTCAGCAAGACAAAAAAGTGGTTTTCTCAGTGCATAAAAAGCTTTGACAGTAGCAATACTATAAATTTGTGTTTTCCACCAGAGTACTGATTGCAAACCTAATGGAAACATCTCAACTTAACGTTCCACATGATTCTGAGTTGTATAAAACTTGTTTCATGCCTCTGATCAGCAAGACAAAAAAGTGGTTTTCTCAGTGCATAAAATGCTTTGACATTACCAACAGTATACATTTCAGTTTTCCACCAAAGTACTGAGTGCAAACCTAATGGAAACATTTTAAGTTAACTTTCCACATGATTCTGAGTTGTATAAAACTTGTTTCATGCCTCTGCTCAGCAAGACAAAAAAGTGGTTTTCGCATTGCATAAAATGCTTTGACATTACCAATAGTATACATTTCAGTTTTCCGTCAAAGTACTGATTGCAAACGTAATGGAAACACCTAAAGTTAACTTTCCACACGATTCTGAGCTGTATAATACTAGTTTCATGGCTCTGCTCAGCAAGACAAAAAAGTCGTTTTCTCAGTGCCTGCAATGCTTTGACAAAAGCAATCGTATACATTTCAGTTTTCCAGCAAAGTACTGAGTGCAAACCTAATGGAAACATCTAAAGTTAACTTTCCACATGATTCTGAGTTGTATAAAACTAGTTTCATGCCTCTGCTCAGCAAGAAACAAAGTGGTTTTCTCACTGCATACACTGCTTTGACATTACCAATACTATACATTTCAGTTTTCCATCAAAGTACTGATTGCAAACCTAATGGAAACATTTTAAGTTAACTTTCCACATGATTCTGAGTGGTTTAAAACTGGTTTCATGCCTCTTTTCAGCAAGACAAAAAAGTGGTTTTCTCAGTGCATAAAAAGCTTTGACAGTAGCAATACTATAAATTTGTGTTTTCCACCAGAGTACTGATTGCAAACCTAATGGAAACATCTCAACTTAACTTTCCACATGATTCTGAGTTGTATAAAACTTGTTTCATGCCTCTGATCAGCAAGACAAAAAAGTGGTTTTCTCAGTGCATAAAATGCTTTGACATTACCAACAGTATACATTTCAGTTTTCCACCAAAGTACTGAGTGCAAACCTAATGGAAACATTTTAAGTTAACTTTCCACATGATTCTGAGTTCTATAAAACTCGTTTCATGCCTCTGCTCAGCAAGACAAAAAAGTGGTTTTCTCATTGCACAAAATGCTTTGACATTACCAATAGTATACATTTCAGTTTTCCGTCAAAGTACTGATTGCAAACGTAATGGAAACACCTAAAGTTAACTTTCCACATGATTCTGAGCTGTATAATACTAGTTTCATGGCTCTGCTCAGCAAGACAAAAAAGTCATTTTCTCAGAGCCTGCAATGCTTTGACAAAAGCAATCGTATACATTTCAGTTTTCCAGCAAAGTACTGAGTGCAAACCTAATGGAAACATATAAAGTTAACTTTCCACATGATTCTGAGTTGTCTAAAACTAGTTTCATGCCTCTGCTCAGCAAGACAGCAAAGTGGTTTCTCAGTGCATAGAATGCTTTGACATTCTCAGCAGTATACATTTCAGTTTTCCATCAAAGTACTGATTGCAAACCTAATGGAAACATCTCAACTTAACTTTCCACATGATTCTGAGTTGTATAAAACTAGTTTCATGGCTCTGCTCAGCAAGGCAAAAAAGTGCTTTTCTCAGTGCGTAAAATGCTTTGACAATAGCAATAGTATACATTTCAGTTTTCCACCAAAATACTGAGTGCAAACCTAATGGAAACATTTTAAATTAACTTTCTCCATGATTCTGAGTTGTCTAAAACTTGTTTCATGCCTCTGCTCAGCAAGGCAGCAAAGTGGTTTTCTCAGTGCATACAATGCTTTAACATTCCCAACAGTATACCTTTCAGTTTTCCATCAAAGTACTGATTGCAAACCTAATGCAAACATCTAAAGTTAACTTTCCACATGATTCTGAGTTGTATAAAACTAGTTTCATGCATCTGTTCAGCAAGACAAAAAAGTGGTTTTCTCAGTGTCTACAATGCTTTGACAAAAGCAATCGTATACATTTCAGTTTTACACAAAAGAACTGAGTGCAAACCTGATGGAAACATTTTAAATTAACTTTCCACATGATTCTGAGTTGTTTAAAACTTGTTTCATGCCTCTGCTCAGCAAGACAAAAAAGTGGTTGTCTCATTGCATACAATGCTTTGTCAATAGCAATAGTATACATTTCAGTTTTCCAGCAAAGTACTGAGTGCAAACCTAATGGAAACTTCTAAAGTTAACTTTCCACATGATTCTGAGTTGTTTAAAAGTTGTTTCATGGCTCTGCTCAGCAAGAGAAAAAAGTGGTTTTCTCAGTGCATACAATGCTTTGACATTACCAACCGTATACATTTAGGTTTTCCATCAAAGTACTGAGTGCAAACCTAATGGAAACATCTAAATTTAACTTTACACATGATTCTGAGTTGTATAAAACTTTTTTCATGGCTCTGCTCAGCAAGACAAGAAAGTGTTTTTCTCAGTGCATACAATGCTTTGACAATAGCAATAGTATACATTTCAGTTTTCCACCAAAGTACTCAGTGCAAACCTAACGGAAACATCTTAACGTAACTTTCCAATGATTCTGAGTTGTATAAAAGTTGTTTAATGGCTCTGCTCAGCAAGACAAAAAAGTGGTTTTCTCAGTGCTTACAATGCTTTGACATTACCAATAGTATACATTTCAGTTTTCCACCAAAGTACTGAGTGCAAACCTAATGGAAACATTTTAAGTTAACTTTCCACATGATTCTGAGTTGTATAAAACTTTTTACATGCCTCTGCTCAGCAAGACAAAAAAGTGGTTTTCGCATTGCATAAAATGCTTTGACATTACCAATAGTATACATTTCAGTTTTCCGTCAAAGTACTGATTGCAAACATAATGGAAACACCTAAAGTTAACTTTCCACACGATTCTGAGCTGTATAATACTAGTTTCATGGCTCTGCTCAGCAAGACAAAAAAGTCGTTTTCTCAGTGCCTGCAATGCTCTGACAAAAGCAATCGTATATATTTCAGTTTTCCAGCAAAGTACTGAGTGCAAACCTAATGGAAACTTCTACAGTTAACTTTCCACATGATTCTGAGTTGTATAAAACTAGTTTCATGGCTCTGCTCAGCAAGACAACAAAGTGGTTTTCTCAGTGCTTACAATGCTTTGACATTACCAATAGTATACCTTTCAGTTTTCCACCAAAGTACTGAGTGCAAACCTAATGGAAACATTTTAAGTTAACTTTCCACATGATTCTGAGTTGTTTAAAACTTGTTTCATGCCTCTGCTCAGCAAGACAAAAAAGTGGTTGTCTCATTGCAGACAATGCTTTGTCAATAGCAATAGTATACATTTCAGTTTTCCAGCAAAGTACTGAGTGCAAACCTAATGGAAACATTTTAAATCAACTTTCTCCATGATTCTGAATTGTCTAAAACTCGTTTCATGCCTCTGCTCAGCAAGACAGCAAAGTGGTTTTCTCAGTGCATACAATGCTTTGACATTCCCAACAGTATACATTTCACTTTTCCATCAAAGTACTGATTGCAAACCTAATGGAAACATCTCAACTTAACTTTCCACATGATTCTGAGTTGTATAAAACTAGTTTCATGGCTCTACTCAGCAAGACAAAAAAGTGGTTTTCTCTGCCTACAATGCTATGACAATAGCAATAGTATACATTTCAGTTTTCCAGCAAAGTACTGAGTGCAAACCTAATGGAAACATTTCAAATTAACTTTCTCCATGATTCTGAGTTGTCTAAAACTTGGTTCATGCCTCTGCTCAGCAAGACAGCAAAGTGGTTTTCTCAGTGCATACAATGCTTTGACATTCCCAACAGTATACCTTTCAGTTTTCCATCAAAGCACTGATTGCAAACCTAATGGAAACATTTTAAGTTAACTTTCCACATGATTCTGAGTGGTTTAAAACTGGTTTCATGCCTCTTTTCAGCAAGACAAAAAAGTGGTTTTCTCAGTGCATAAAAAGCTTTGACAGTAGCAATACTATAAATTTGTGTTTTCCACCAAAGTACTGATTGCAAATCTAATGGAAACATCTCAACTTAACTTTCCACATGATTCTGAGTTGTATAAAACTTGTTTCATGCCTCTGATCAGCAAGACAAAAAAGTGGTTTTCTCAGTGCATAAAATGCTTTGACATTACCAACAGTATACATTTCAGTTTTCCACCAAAGTACTGAGTGCAAACCTAATGGAAACATTTTAAGTTAACTTTCCACATGATTCTGAGTTCTATAAAACTCGTTTCATGCCTCTGCTCAGCAAGACAAAAAAGTGCTTTTCTCATTGCACAAAATGCTTTGACATTACCAATAGTATACATTTCAGTTTTCCACTAAATTACTGAGTGCAAACCTAATGGAAACATTTCAAATTAACTTTCTCCATGATTCTGAGTTGTCTAAAACTTGTTTCATGCCTCTGCTCAGCAAGACAGCAAAGTGGTTTTCTCAGTGCATACAATGCTTTGACATTCCCAACAGTATACCTTTCAGTTTTCCATCAAAGCACTGATTGCAAACCTAATGCAAACATCTAAAGTTAACTTTCCACATGATTCTGAGTTGTATAAAACTAGTTTCATGCATCTGTTCAGCAAGACAAAAAAGTGGTTTTCTCAGTGTCTACAATGCTTTGACAAAAGCAATCGTATACATTTCAGTTTTCCACAAAAGAACTGAGTGCAAACCTGATGGAAACATTTTAAGTTAACTTTCCACATGATTCTGAGTTGTTTCAAACTTGTTTCATGCCTCTGTTCAGCAAGACAAAAAAGTGGTTGTCTCATTGCAGACAATGCTTTGTCAATAGCAATAGTATACATTTCAGTTTTCCAGCAAAGTACTGAGTGCAAACCTAATGGAAACTTCTAAAGTTAACTTTGCACATGATTCTGAGTTGTATAAAACTAGTTTCATGCATCTGTTCAGCAAGACAAAAAAGTGGTTTTCTCAGTGCATAAAAAGCTTTGACAGTAGCAATACTATACATTTGAGTTTTCCACCAAAGTACTGAGTGCAAACCTAATAGAAACATCTAAAGTTAACTTTCCGCATGATTCTGAGCTGTATAAAACTAGTTTCATGGCTCTGCTCAGCAAGACAAAAAAGTCGTTTTCTCAGTGCCTACAATGCTTTGACAAAAGCAATCGTATACATTTCAGTTTTCCAGCAAAGTACTGAGTGGAAACCTAGTGGAAACATCTAAAGTTAACTTTCCACATGATTCTGAGTTGTATGAAACTAGTTTCATGCCTCTGCTCAGCAAGACAGCAAAGTGGTTTTCTCAGTGCATAGAATGCTTTGACATTCTCAGCAGTATACATTTCAGTTTTCCATCAAAGTACTGATTGCAAACCTAATGGAAACATCTCAACTTAACTTTCCACATGATTCTGAGTTGTATAAAACTAGTTTCATGGCTCTGCTCAGCAAGACAAAAAAGTGCTTTTCTCAGTGCATAAAATGCTTTGACAATAGCAATAGTATACATTTCAGTTTTCCACTAAAATACTGAGTGCAAACCTAATGGAAACATTTTAAATTAACTTTCTCCATGATTCTGAGTTGTCTAAAACTTGTTTCATGCCTCTGCTCAGCAAGACAGCAAAGTGGTTTTCCAGTGCATACAATGCTTTAACATTCCCAACAGTATACCTTTCAGTTTTCCATCAAAGTACTGATTGCAAACCTAATGGAAACATTTTAAATTAACTTTCCACATGATTCTGAGTTGTTTAAAACTTGTTTCATGCCTCTGGTCAGCAAGACAAAAAAGTGGTTGTCTCATTGCATACAATGCTTTGTCAATAGCAATAGTATACATTTCAGTTTTCCAGCAAAGTACTGAGTGCAAACCTAATGGAAACTTCTAAAGTTAACTTTCCACATGATTCTGAGTTGTTTAAAAGTTGTTTCATGGCTCTGCTCAGCAAGACAAAAAAGTGGTTTTCTCAGTGCATACAATGCTTTGACATTACCAACCGTATACATTTAGGTTTTCCATCAAAGTACTGAGTGCAAACCTAATGGAAACATCTAAATTTAACTTTACACATGATTCTGAGTTGTATAAAACTTGTTTCATGGCTCTGCTCAGCAAGACAAAAAAGTGTTTTTCTCAGTGCATACAATGCTTTGACAATAGCAATAGTATACATTTCAGTTTTCCACCAAAGTACTCAGTGCAAACCTAACGGAAACATCTTAACGTAACTTTCCAATGATTCTGAGTTGTATAAAAGTTGTTTAATGGCTCTGCTCAGCAAGACAAAAAAGTGGATTTCTCAGTGCTTACAATGCTTTGACATTACCAATAGTATACATTTCAGTTTTCCACCAAAGTACTGAGTGCAAACCTAATGGAAACATTTTAAGTTAACTTTCCACATGATTCTGAGTTGTATAAAACTTGTTTCATGCCTCTGCTCAGCAAGACAAAAAAGTGGTTTTCGCATTGCATAAAATGCTTTGACATTACCAATAGTATACATTTCAGTTTTCCGTCAAAGTACTGATTGCAAACGTAATGGAAACACCTAAAGTTAACTTTCCACACGATTCTGAGCTGTATAATACTAGTTTCATGGCTCTGCTCAGCAAGACAAAAAAGTCGTTTTTTCAGTGCCTGCAATGCTTTGACAAAAGCAATCGTATACATTTCAGTTTTCCAGCAAAGTACTGAGTGCAAACCTAATGGAAACATCTAAAGTTAACTTTCCACATGATTCTGAGTTGTATAAAACTAGTTTCATGCCTCTGCTCAGCAAGAAACAAAGTGGTTTTCTCACTGCATACACTGCTTTGACATTACCAATACTATACATTTCAGTTTTCCATCAAAGTACTGATTGCAAACCTAATGGAAACATTTTAAGTTAACTTTCCACATGATTCTGAGTGGTTTAAAACTGGTTTCATGCCTCTTTTCAGCAAGACAAAAAAGTGGTTTTCTCAGTGCATAAAAAGCTTTGACAGTAGCAATACTATAAATTTGTGTTTTCCACCAGAGTACTGATTGCAAACCTAATGGAAACATCTCAACTTAACGTTCCACATGATTCTGAGTTGTATAAAACTTGTTTCATGCCTCCGATCAGCAAGACAAAAAAGTGGTTTTCTCAGTGCATAAAATGCTTTGACATTACCAACAGTATACATTTCAGTTTTCCACCAAAGTACTGAGTGCAAACCTAATGGAAACATTTTAAGTTAACTTTCCACATGATTCTGAGTTGTATAAAACTTGTTTCATGCCTCTGCTCAGCAAGACAAAAAAGTGGTTTTCGCATTGCATAAAATGCTTTGACATTACCAATAGTATACATTTCAGTTTTCCGTCAAAGTACTGATTGCAAACGTAATGGAAACACCTAAAGTTAACTTTCCACACGATTCTGAGCTGTATAATACTAGTTTCATGGCTCTGCTCAGCAAGACAAAAAAGTCGTTTTCTCAGTGCCTGCAATGCTTTGACAAAAGCAATCGTATACATTTCAGTTTTCCAGCAAAGTACTGAGTGCAAACCTAATGGAAACATCTAAAGTTAACTTTCCACATGATTCTGAGTTGTATAAAACTAGTTTCATGCCTCTGCTCAGCAAGAAACAAAGTGGTTTTCTCACTGCATACACTGCTTTGACATTACCAATACTATACATTTCAGTTTTCCATCAAAGTACTGATTGCAAACCTAATGGAAACATTTTAAGTTAACTTTCCACATGATTCTGAGTGGTTTAAAACTGGTTTCATGCCTCTTTTCAGCAAGACAAAAAAGTGGTTTTCTCAGTGCATAAAAAGCTTTGACAGTAGCAATACTATAAATTTGTGTTTTCCACCAGAGTACTGATTGCAAACCTAATGGAAACATCTCAACTTAACTTTCCACATGATTCTGAGTTGTATAAAACTTGTTTCATGCCTCTGATCAGCAAGACAAAAAAGTGGTTTTCTCAGTGCATAAAATGCTTTGACATTACCAACAGTATACATTTCAGTTTTCCACCAAAGTACTGAGTGCAAACCTAATGGAAACATTTTAAGTTAACTTTCCACATGATTCTGAGTTCTATAAAACTCGTTTCATGCCTCTGCTCAGCAAGACAAAAAAGTGGTTTTCTCATTGCACAAAATGCTTTGACATTACCAATAGTATACATTTCAGTTTTCCGTCAAAGTACTGATTGCAAACGTAATGGAAACACCTAAAGTTAACTTTCCACATGATTCTGAGCTGTATAATACTAGTTTCATGGCTCTGCTCAGCAAGACAAAAAAGTCATTTTCTCAGAGCCTGCAATGCTTTGACAAAAGCAATCGTATACATTTCAGTTTTCCAGCAAAGCACTGATTGCAAACCTAATGGAAACATTTTAAGTTAACTTTCCACATGATTCTGAGTGGTTTAAAACTGGTTTCATGCCTCTTTTCAGCAAGACAAAAAAGTGGTTTTCTCAGTGCATAAAAAGCTTTGACAGTAGCAATACTATAAATTTGTGTTTTCCACCAAAGTACTGATTGCAAATCTAATGGAAACATCTCAACTTAACTTTCCACATGATTCTGAGTTGTATAAAACTTGTTTCATGCCTCTGATCAGCAAGACAAAAAAGTGGTTTTCTCAGTGCATAAAATGCTTTGACATTACCAACAGTATACATTTCAGTTTTCCACCAAAGTACTGAGTGCAAACCTAATGGAAACATTTTAAGTTAACTTTCCACATGATTCTGAGTTCTATAAAACTCGTTTCATGCCTCTGCTCAGCAAGACAAAAAAGTGCTTTTCTCATTGCACAAAATGCTTTGACATTACCAATAGTATACATTTCAGTTTTCCACTAAATTACTGAGTGCAAACCTAATGGAAACATTTCAAATTAACTTTCTCCATGATTCTGAGTTGTCTAAAACTTGTTTCATGCCTCTGCTCAGCAAGACAGCAAAGTGGTTTTCTCAGTGCATACAATGCTTTGACATTCCCAACAGTATACCTTTCAGTTTTCCATCAAAGCACTGATTGCAAACCTAATGCAAACATCTAAAGTTAACTTTCCACATGATTCTGAGTTGTATAAAACTAGTTTCATGCATCTGTTCAGCAAGACAAAAAAGTGGTTTTCTCAGTGTCTACAATGCTTTGACAAAAGCAATCGTATACATTTCAGTTTTCCACAAAAGAACTGAGTGCAAACCTGATGGAAACATTTTAAGTTAACTTTCCACATGATTCTGAGTTGTTTCAAACTTGTTTCATGCCTCTGTTCAGCAAGACAAAAAAGTGGTTGTCTCATTGCAGACAATGCTTTGTCAATAGCAATAGTATACATTTCAGTTTTCCAGCAAAGTACTGAGTGCAAACCTAATGGAAACTTCTAAAGTTAACTTTGCACATGATTCTGAGTTGTATAAAACTAGTTTCATGCATCTGTTCAGCAAGACAAAAAAGTGGTTTTCTCAGTGCATAAAAAGCTTTGACAGTAGCAATACTATACATTTGAGTTTTCCACCAAAGTACTGAGTGCAAACCTAATAGAAACATCTAAAGTTAACTTTCCGCATGATTCTGAGCTGTATAAAACTAGTTTCATGGCTCTGCTCAGCAAGACAAAAAAGTCGTTTTCTCAGTGCCTACAATGCTTTGACAAAAGCAATCGTATACATTTCAGTTTTCCAGCAAAGTACTGAGTGGAAACCTAGTGGAAACATCTAAAGTTAACTTTCCACATGATTCTGAGTTGTATGAAACTAGTTTCATGCCTCTGCTCAGCAAGACAGCAAAGTGGTTTTCTCAGTGCATAGAATGCTTTGACATTCTCAGCAGTATACATTTCAGTTTTCCATCAAAGTACTGATTGCAAACCTAATGGAAACATCTCAACTTAACTTTCCACATGATTCTGAGTTGTATAAAACTAGTTTCATGGCTCTGCTCAGCAAGACAAAAAAGTGCTTTTCTCAGTGCATAAAATGCTTTGACAATAGCAATAGTATACATTTCAGTTTTCCACTAAAATACTGAGTGCAAACCTAATGGAAACATTTTAAATTAACTTTCTCCATGATTCTGAGTTGTCTAAAACTTGTTTCATGCCTCTGCTCAGCAAGACAGCAAAGTGGTTTTCCAGTGCATACAATGCTTTAACATTCCCAACAGTATACCTTTCAGTTTTCCATCAAAGTACTGATTGCAAACCTAATGGAAACATTTTAAATTAACTTTCCACATGATTCTGAGTTGTTTAAAACTTGTTTCATGCCTCTGGTCAGCAAGACAAAAAAGTGGTTCTCTCATTGCATACAATGCTTTGTCAATAGCAATAGTATACATTTCAGTTTTCCAGCAAAGTACTGAGTGCAAACCTAATGGAAACTTCTAAAGTTAACTTTCCACATGATTCTGAGTTGTTTAAAAGTTGTTTCATGGCTCTGCTCAGCAAGACAAAAAAGTGGTTTTCTCAGTGCATACAATGCTTTGACATTACCAACCGTATACATTTAGGTTTTCCATCAAAGTACTGAGTGCAAACCTAATGGAAACATCTAAATTTAACTTTACACATGATTCTGAGTTGTATAAAACTTGTTTCATGGCTCTGCTCAGCAAGACAAAAAAGTGTTTTTCTCAGTGCATACAATGCTTTGACAATAGCAATAGTATACATTTCAGTTTTCCACCAAAGTACTCAGTGCAAACCTAACGGAAACATCTTAACGTAACTTTCCAATGATTCTGAGTTGTATAAAAGTTGTTTAATGGCTCTGCTCAGCAAGACAAAAAAGTGGATTTCTCAGTGCTTACAATGCTTTGACATTACCAATAGTATACATTTCAGTTTTCCACCAAAGTACTGAGTGCAAACCTAATGGAAACATTTTAAGTTAACTTTCCACATGATTCTGAGTTGTATAAAACTTGTTTCATGCCTCTGCTCAGCAAGACAAAAAAGTGGTTTTCGCATTGCATAAAATGCTTTGACATTACCAATAGTATACATTTCAGTTTTCCGTCAAAGTACTGATTGCAAACGTAATGGAAACACCTAAAGTTAACTTTCCACACGATTCTGAGCTGTATAATACTAGTTTCATGGCTCTGCTCAGCAAGACAAAAAAGTCGTTTTTTCAGTGCCTGCAATGCTTTGACAAAAGCAATCGTATACATTTCAGTTTTCCAGCAAAGTACTGAGTGCAAACCTAATGGAAACATCTAAAGTTAACTTTCCACATGATTCTGAGTTGTATAAAACTAGTTTCATGCCTCTGCTCAGCAAGAAACAAAGTGGTTTTCTCACTGCATACACTGCTTTGACATTACCAATACTATACATTTCAGTTTTCCATCAAAGTACTGATTGCAAACCTAATGGAAACATTTTAAGTTAACTTTCCACATGATTCTGAGTGGTTTAAAACTGGTTTCATGCCTCTTTTCAGCAAGACAAAAAAGTGGTTTTCTCAGTGCATAAAAAGCTTTGACAGTAGCAATACTATAAATTTGTGTTTTCCACCAGAGTACTGATTGCAAACCTAATGGAAACATCTCAACTTAACGTTCCACATGATTCTGAGTTGTATAAAACTTGTTTCATGCCTCCGATCAGCAAGACAAAAAAGTGGTTTTCTCAGTGCATAAAATGCTTTGACATTACCAACAGTATACATTTCAGTTTTCCACCAAAGTACTGAGTGCAAACCTAATGGAAACATTTTAAGTTAACTTTCCACATGATTCTGAGTTGTATAAAACTTGTTTCATGCCTCTGCTCAGCAAGACAAAAAAGTGGTTTTCGCATTGCATAAAATGCTTTGACATTACCAATAGTATACATTTCAGTTTTCCGTCAAAGTACTGATTGCAAACGTAATGGAAACACCTAAAGTTAACTTTCCACACGATTCTGAGCTGTATAATACTAGTTTCATGGCTCTGCTCAGCAAGACAAAAAAGTCGTTTTCTCAGTGCCTGCAATGCTTTGACAAAAGCAATCGTATACATTTCAGTTTTCCAGCAAAGTACTGAGTGCAAACCTAATGGAAACATCTAAAGTTAACTTTCCACATGATTCTGAGTTGTATAAAACTAGTTTCATGCCTCTGCTCAGCAAGAAACAAAGTGGTTTTCTCACTGCATACACTGCTTTGACATTACCAATACTATACATTTCAGTTTTCCATCAAAGTACTGATTGCAAACCTAATGGAAACATTTTAAGTTAACTTTCCACATGATTCTGAGTGGTTTAAAACTGGTTTCATGCCTCTTTTCAGCAAGACAAAAAAGTGGTTTTCTCAGTGCATAAAAAGCTTTGACAGTAGCAATACTATAAATTTGTGTTTTCCACCAGAGTACTGATTGCAAACCTAATGGAAACATCTCAACTTAACTTTCCACATGATTCTGAGTTGTATAAAACTTGTTTCATGCCTCTGATCAGCAAGACAAAAAAGTGGTTTTCTCAGTGCATAAAATGCTTTGACATTACCAACAGTATACATTTCAGTTTTCCACCAAAGTACTGAGTGCAAACCTAATGGAAACATTTTAAGTTAACTTTCCACATGATTCTGAGTTCTATAAAACTCGTTTCATGCCTCTGCTCAGCAAGACAAAAAAGTGGTTTTCTCATTGCACAAAATGCTTTGACATTACCAATAGTATACATTTCAGTTTTCCGTCAAAGTACTGATTGCAAACGTAATGGAAACACCTAAAGTTAACTTTCCACATGATTCTGAGCTGTATAATACTAGTTTCATGGCTCTGCTCAGCAAGACAAAAAAGTCATTTTCTCAGAGCCTGCAATGCTTTGACAAAAGCAATCGTATACATTTCAGTTTTCCAGCAAAGTACTGAGTGCAAACCTAATGGAAACATATAAAGTTAACTTTCCACATGATTCTGAGTTGTCTAAAACTAGTTTCATGCCTCTGCTCAGCAAGACAGCAAAGTGGTTTCTCAGTGCATAGAATGCTTTGACATTCTCAGCAGTATACATTTCAGTTTTCCATCAAAGTACTGATTGCAAACCTAATGGAAACATCTCAACTTAACTTTCCACATGATTCTGAGTTGTATAAAACTAGTTTCATGGCTCTGCTCAGCAAGGCAAAAAAGTGCTTTTCTCAGTGCGTAAAATGCTTTGACAATAGCAATAGTATACATTTCAGTTTTCCACCAAAATACTGAGTGCAAACCTAATGGAAACATTTTAAATTAACTTTCTCCATGATTCTGAGTTGTCTAAAACTTGTTTCATGCCTCTGCTCAGCAAGACAGCAAAGTGGTTTTCTCAGTGCATACAATGCTTTAACATTCCCAACAGTATACCTTTCAGTTTTCCATCAAAGTACTGATTGCAAACCTAATGCAAACATCTAAAGTTAACTTTCCACATGATTCTGAGTTGTATAAAACTAGTTTCATGCATCTGTTCAGCAAGACAAAAAAGTGGTTTTCTCAGTGTCTACAATGCTTTGACAAAAGCAATCGTATACATTTCAGTTTTACACAAAAGAACTGAGTGCAAACCTGATGGAAACATTTTAAATTAACTTTCCACATGATTCTGAGTTGTTTAAAACTTGTTTCATGCCTCTGCTCAGCAAGACAAAAAAGTGGTTGTCTCATTGCATACAATGCTTTGTCAATAGCAATAGTATACATTTCAGTTTTCCAGCAAAGTACTGAGTGCAAACCTAATGGAAACTTCTAAAGTTAACTTTCCACATGATTCTGAGTTGTTTAAAAGTTGTTTCATGGCTCTGCTCAGCAAGACAAAAAAGTGGTTTTCTCAGTGCATACAATGCTTTGACATTACCAACCGTATACATTTAGGTTTTCCATCAAAGTACTGAGTGCAAACCTAATGGAAACATCTAAATTTAACTTTACACATGATTCTGAGTTGTATAAAACTTTTTTCATGGCTCTGCTCAGCAAGACAAGAAAGTGTTTTTCTCAGTGCATACAATGCTTTGACAATAGCAATAGTATACATTTCAGTTTTCCACCAAAGTACTCAGTGCAAACCTAACGGAAACATCTTAACGTAACTTTCCAATGATTCTGAGTTGTATAAAAGTTGTTTAATGGCTCTGCTCAGCAAGACAAAAAAGTGGTTTTCTCAGTGCTTACAATGCTTTGACATTACCAATAGTATACATTTCAGTTTTCCACCAAAGTACTGAGTGCAAACCTAATGGAAACATTTTAAGTTAACTTTCCACATGATTCTGAGTTGTATAAAACTTGTTTCATGCCTCTGCTCAGCAAGACAAAAAAGTGGTTTTCGCATTGCATAAAATGCTTTGACATTACCAATAGTATACATTTCAGTTTTCCGTCAAAGTACTGATTGCAAACGTAATGGAAACACCTAAAGTTAACTTTCCACACGATTCTGAGCTGTATAATACTAGTTTCATGGCTCTGCTCAGCAAGACAAAAAAGTCGTTTTCTCAGTGCCTGCAATGCTCTGACAAAAGCAATCGTATATATTTCAGTTTTCCAGCAAAGTACTGAGTGCAAACCTAATGGAAACTTCTACAGTTAACTTTCCACATGATTCTGAGTTGTATAAAACTAGTTTCATGGCTCTGCTCAGCAAGACAACAAAGTGGTTTTCTCAGTGCTTACAATGCTTTGACATTACCAATAGTATACCTTTCAGTTTTCCACCAAAGTACTGAGTGCAAACCTAATGGAAACATTTTAAGTTAACTTTCCACATGATTCTGAGTTGTTTAAAACTTGTTTCATGCCTCTGCTCAGCAAGACAAAAAAGTGGTTGTCTCATTGCAGACAATGCTTTGTCAATAGCAATAGTATACATTTCAGTTTTCCAGCAAAGTACTGAGTGCAAACCTAATGGAAACATTTTAAATCAACTTTCTCCATGATTCTGAATTGTCTAAAACTCGTTTCATGCCTCTGCTCAGCAAGACAGCAAAGTGGTTTTCTCAGTGCATACAATGCTTTGACATTCCCAACAGTATACATTTCACTTTTCCATCAAAGTACTGATTGCAAACCTAATGGAAACATCTCAACTTAACTTTCCACATGATTCTGAGTTGTATAAAACTAGTTTCATGGCTCTACTCAGCAAGACAAAAAAGTGGTTTTCTCTGCCTACAATGCTATGACAATAGCAATAGTATACATTTCAGTTTTCCAGCAAAGTACTGAGTGCAAACCTAATGGAAACATTTCAAATTAACTTTCTCCATGATTCTGAGTTGTCTAAAACTTGGTTCATGCCTCTGCTCAGCAAGACAGCAAAGTGGTTTTCTCAGTGCATACAATGCTTTGACATTCCCAACAGTATACCTTTCAGTTTTCCATCAAAGCACTGATTGCAAACCTAATGGAAACATTTAAGTTAACTTTCCACATGATTCTGAGTGGTTTAAAACTGGTTTCATGCCTCTTTTCAGCAAGACAAAAAAGTGGTTTTCTCAGTGCATAAAAAGCTTTGACAGTAGCAATACTATAAATTTGTGTTTTCCACCAAAGTACTGATTGCAAATCTAATGGAAACATCTCAACTTAACTTTCCACATGATTCTGAGTTGTATAAAACTTGTTTCATGCCTCTGATCAGCAAGACAAAAAAGTGGTTTTCTCAGTGCATAAAATGCTTTGACATTACCAACAGTATACATTTCAGTTTTCCACCAAAGTACTGAGTGCAAACCTAATGGAAACATTTTAAGTTAACTTTCCACATGATTCTGAGTTCTATAAAACTCGTTTCATGCCTCTGCTCAGCAAGACAAAAAAGTGCTTTTCTCATTGCACAAAATGCTTTGACATTACCAATAGTATACATTTCAGTTTTCCGTCAAAGTACTGATTGCAAACGTAATGGAAACACCTAAAGTTAACTTTCCACATGATTCTGAGCTGTATAATACTAGTTTCATGGCTCTGCTCAGCAAGACAAAAAAGTCGTTTTCTCAGTGCCTGCAATGCTTTGACAAAAGCAATCGTATACATTTCAGTTTTCCAGCAAAGTACTGAGTGCAAACCTAATGGAAACATATAAAGTTAACTTTCCACATGATTCTGAGTTGTCTAAAACTAGTTTCATGCCTCTGCTCAGCAAGACAGCAAAGTGGTTTTCTCAGTGCATAGAATGCTTTGACATTCTCAGCAGTATACATTTCAGTTTTCCATGAAAGTACTGATTGCAAACCTAATGGAAACATCTCAACTTAACTTTCCACATGATTCTGAGTTGTATAAAACTAGTTTCATGGCTCTGCTCAGCAAGACAAAAAAGTGCTTTTCTTAGTGCATAAAATGCTTTGACAATAGCAATAGTATACATTTCAGTTTTCCACCAAAATACTGAGTGCAAACCTAATGGAAACATTTTAAATTAACTTTCTCCATGATTCTGAGTTGTCTAAAACTTGTTTCATGCCTCTGCTCAGCAAGACAGCAAAGTGGTTTTCTCAGTGCATACAATGCTTTAACATTCCCAACAGTATACCTTTCAGTTTTCCATCAAAGTACTGATTGCAAACCTAATGCAAACATCTAAAGTTAACTTTCCACATGATTCTGAGTTGTATAAAACTAGTTTCATGCATCTGTTCAGCAAGACAAAAAAGTGGTTTTCTCAGTGTCTACAATGCTTTGACAAAAGCAATCGCATACATTTCAGTTTTACACAAAAGAACTGAGTGCAAACCTGATGGAAACATTTTAAATTAACTTTCCACATGATTCTGAGTTGTTTAAAACTTGTTTCATGCCTCTGCTCAGCAAGACAAAAAAGTGGTTGTCTCATTGCATACAATGCTTTGTCAATAGCAATAGTATACATTTCAGTTTTCCAGCAAAGTACTGAGTGCAAACCTAATGGAAACTTCTAAAGTTAACTTTCCACATGATTCTGAGTTGTTTAAAAGTTGTTTCATGGCTCTGCTCAGCAAGACAAAAAAGTGGTTTTCTCAGTGCATACAATGCTTTGACATTACCAACCGTATACATTTAGGTTTTCCATCAAAGTACTGAGTGCAAACCTAATGGAAACATCTAAATTTAACTTTACACATGATTCTGAGTTGTATAAAACTTTTTTCATGGCTCTGCTCAGCAAGACAAGAAAGTGTTTTTCTCAGTGCATACAATGCTTTGACAATAGCAATAGTATACATTTCAGTTTTCCACCAAAGTACTCAGTGCAAACCTAACGGAAACATCTTAACGTAACTTTCCAATGATTCTGAGTTGTATAAAAGTTGTTTAATGGCTCTGCTCAGCAAGACAAAAAAGTGGTTTTCTCAGTGCTTACAATGCTTTGACATTACCAATAGTATACATTTCAGTTTTCCACCAAAGTACTGAGTGCAAACCTAATGGAAACATTTTAAGTTAACTTTCCACATGATTCTGAGTTGTATAAAACTTTTTTCATGCCTCTGCGCAGCAAGACAAAAAAGTGGTTTTCGCATTGCATAAAATGCTTTGACATTACCAATAGTATACATTTCAGTTTTCCGTCAAAGTACTGATTGCAAACATAATGGAAACACCTAAAGTTAACTTTCCACACGATTCTGAGCTGTATAATACTAGTTTCATGGCTCTGCTCAGCAAGACAAAAAAGTCGTTTTCTCAGTGCCTGCAATGCTTTGACAAAAGCAATCGTATACATTTCAGTTTTCCAGCAAAGTACTGAGTGCAAACCTAATGGAAACTTCTAAAGTTAACTTTCCACATGATTCTGAGTTGTATAAAACTAGTTTCATGCCTCTGCTCAGCAAGACAACAAAGTGGTTTTCTCAGTGCTTACAATGCTTTGACATTACCAATAGTATACATTTCAGTTTTCCACCAAAGTACTGAGTGCAAACCTAATGGAAACATTTTAAGTTAACTTTCCACATGATTCTGAGTTGTTTAAAACTTGTTTCATGCCTCTGCTCAGCAAGACAAAAAAGTGGTTGTCTCATTGCAGACAATGCTTTGTCAATAGCAATAGTATACATTTCAGTTTTCCAGCAAAGTACTGAGTGCAAACCTAATGGAAACATTTTAAATCAACTTTCTCCATGATTCTGAGTTGTTTAAAAGTTGTTTCATGGCTCTGCTCAGCAAGACAAAAAAGTGGTTTTCTCAGTGCATACAATGCTTTGACATTCCCAACAGTATACATTTCACTTTTCCATCAAAGTACTGATTGCAAACCTAATGGAAACATCTCAACTTAACTTTCCACATGATTCTGAGTTGTATAAAACTAGTTTCATGGCTCTACTCAGCAAGACAAAAAAGTGGTTTTCTCTGCCTACAATGCTATGACAATAGCAGTAGTATACATTTCAGTTTTCCAGCAAATTACTGAGTGCAAACCTAATGGAAACATTTCAAATTAACTTTCTCCATGATTGGAGAAGTTGTCTAAAACTTGTTTCATGCCTCTGCTCAGCAAGACAGCAAAGTGGTTTTCTCAGTGCATACAATGCTTTGACATTCCCAACAGTATACCTTTCAGTTTTCCATCAAAGCACTGATTGCAAACCTAATGCAAACATCTAAAGTTAACTTTCCACATGATTCTGAGTTGTATAAAACTAGTTTCATGCATCTGTTCAGCAAGACAAAAAAGTGGTTTTCTCAGTGTCTACAATGCTTTGACAAAAGCAATCGTATACATTTCAGTTTTCCACAAAAGAACTGAGTGCAAACCTGATGGAAACATTTTAAGTTAACTTTCCACATGATTCTGAGTTGTTTCAAACTTGTTTCATGCCTCTGTTCAGCAAGACAAAAAAGTGGTTGTCTCATTGCAGACAATGCTTTGTCAATAGCAATAGTATACATTTCAGTTTTCCAGCAAAGTACTGAGTGCAAACCTAATGGAAACTTCTAAAGTTAACTTTGCACATGATTCTGAGTTGTATAAAACTAGTTTCATGCATCTGTTGAGCAAGACAAAAAAGTGGTTTTCTCAGTGCATAAAAAGCTTTGACAGTAGCAATACTATACATTTGAGTTTTCCACCAAAGTACTGAGTGCAAACCTAATAGAAACATCTAAAGTTAACTTTCCGCATGATTCTGAGCTGTATAAAACTAGTTTCATGGCTCTGCTCAGCAAGACAAAAAAGTCGTTTTCTCAGTGCCTACAATGCTTTGACAAAAGCAATCGTATACATTTCAGTTTTCCAGCAAAGTACTGAGTGGAAACCTAGTGGAAACATCTAAAGTTAACTTTCCACATGATTCTGAGTTGTATGAAACTAGTTTCATGCCTCTGCTCAGCAAGACAGCAAAGTGGTTTTCTCAGTGCATAGAATGCTTTGACATTCTCAGCAGTATACATTTCAGTTTTCCATCAAAGTACTGATTGCAAACCTAATGGAAACATCTCAACTTAACTTTCCACATGATTCTGAGTTGTATAAAACTAGTTTCATGGCTCTGCTCAGCAAGACAAAAAAGTGCTTTTCTCAGTGCATAAAATGCTTTGACAATAGCAATAGTATACATTTCAGTTTTCCACCAAAATACTGAGTGCAAACCTAATGGAAACATTTTAAATTAACTTTCTCCATGATTCTGAGTTGTCTAAAACTTGTTTCATGCCTCTGCTCAGCAAGACAGCAAAGTGGTTTTCCAGTGCATACAATGCTTTAACATTCCCAACAGTATACCTTTCAGTTTTCCATCAAAGTACTGATTGCAAACCTAATGGAAACATTTTAAATTAACTTTCCACATGATTCTGAGTTGTTTAAAACTTGTTTCATGCCTCTGCTCAGCAAGACAAAAAAGTGGTTGTCTCATTGCATACAATGCTTTGTCAATAGCAATAGTATACATTTCAGTTTTCCAGCAAAGTACTGAGTGCAAACCTAATGGAAACTTCTAAAGTTAACTTTCCACATGATTCTGAGTTGTTTAAAAGTTGTTTCATGGCTCTGCTCAGCAAGACAAAAAAGTGGTTTTCTCAGTGCATACAATGCTTTGACATTACCAACCGTATACAATTAGGTTTTCCATCAAAGTACTGAGTGCAAACCTAATGGAAACATCTAAATTTAACTTTACACATGATTCTGAGTTGTATAAAACTTGTTTCATGGCTCTGCTCAGCAAGACAAAAAAGTGTTTTTCTCAGTGCATACAATGCTTTGACAATAGCAATAGTATACATTTCAGTTTTCCACCAAAGTACTCAGTGCAAACCTAACGGAAACATCTTAACGTAACTTTCCAATGATTCTGAGTTGTATAAAAGTTGTTTAATGGCTCTGCTCAGCAAGACAAAAAAGTGGTTTTCTCAGTGCTTACAATGCTTTGACATTACCAATAGTATACATTTCAGTTTTCCACCAAAGTACTGAGTGCAAACCTAATGGAAACATTTTAAGTTAACTTTCCACATGATTCTGAGTGGTTTAAAACTGGTTTCATGCCTCTTTTCAGCAAGACAAAAAAGTGGTTTTCTCAGTGCATAAAAAGCTTTGACAGTAGCAATACTATAAATTTGTGTTTTCCACCAGAGTACTGATTGCAAACCTAATGGAAACATCTCAACTTAACTTTCCACATGATTCTGAGTTGTATAAAACTTGTTTCATGCCTCTGATCAGCAAGACAAAAAAGTGGTTTTCTCAGTGCATAAAATGCTTTGACATTACCAACAGTATACATTTCAGTTTTCCACCAAAGTACTGAGTGCAAACCTAATGGAAACATTTTAAGTTAACTTTCCACATGATTCTGAGTTCTATAAAACTCGTTTCATGCCTCTGCTCAGCAAGACAAAAAAGTGGTTTTCTCATTGCACAAAATGCTTTGACATTACCAATAGTATACATTTCAGTTTTCCGTCAAAGTACTGATTGCAAACGTAATGGAAACACCTAAAGTTAACTTTCCACATGATTCTGAGCTGTATAATACTAGTTTCATGGCTCTGCTCAGCAAGACAAAAAAGTCATTTTCTCAGAGCCTGCAATGCTTTGACAAAAGCAATCGTATACATTTCAGTTTTCCAGCAAAGTACTGAGTGCAAACCTAATGGAAACATATAAAGTTAACTTTCCACATGATTCTGAGTTGTCTAAAACTAGTTTCATGCCTCTGCTCAGCAAGACAGCAAAGTGGTTTTCTCAGTGCATAGAATGCTTTGACATTCTCAGCAGTATACATTTCAGTTTTCCATCAAAGTACTGATTGCAAACCTCATGGAAACATCTGAACTTAACTTTCCACATGATTCTGAGTTGTATAAAACTAGTTTCATGGCTCTGCTCAGCAAGGCAAAAAAGTGCTTTTCTCAGTGCGTAAAATGCTTTGACAATAGCAATAGTATACATTTCAGTTTTCCACCAAAATACTGAGTGCAAACCTAATGGAAACATTTTAAATTAACTTTCTCGATGATTCTGAGTTGTCTAAAACTTGTTTCATGCCTCTGCTCAGCAAGACAGCAAAGTGGTTTTCTCAGTGCATACAATGCTTTAACATTCCCAACAGTATACCTTTCAGTTTTCCATCAAAGTACTGATTGCAAACCTAATGCAAACATCTAAAGTTAACTTTCCACATGATTCTGAGTTGTATAAAACTAGTTTCATGCATCTGTTCAGCAAGACAAAAAAGTGGTTTTCTCAGTGTCTACAATGCTTTGACAAAAGCAATCGTATACATTTCAGTTTTACACAAAAGAACTGAGTGCAAACCTGATGGAAACATTTTAAATTAACTTTCCACATGATTCTGAGTTGTTTAAAAGTTGTTTCATGCCTCTGCTCAGCAAGACAAAAAAGTGGTTGTCTCATTGCATACAATGCTTTGTCAATAGCAATAGTATACATTTCAGTTTTCCAGCAAAGTACTGAGTGCAAACCTAATGGAAACTTCTAAAGTTAACTTTCCACATGATTCTGAGTTGTTTAAAAGTTGTTTCATGGCTCTGCTCAGCAAGACAAAAAAGTGGTTTTCTCAGTGCATACAATGCTTTGACATTACCAACCGTATACATTTAGGTTTTCCATCAAAGTACTGAGTGCAAACCTAATGGAAACATCTAAATTTAACTTTACACATGATTCTGAGTTGTATAAAACTTTTTTCATGGCTCTGCTCAGCAAGACAAGAAAGTGTTTTTCTCAGTGCATACAATGCTTTGACAATAGCAATAGTATACATTTCAGTTTTCCACCAAAGTACTCAGTGCAAACCTAACGGAAACATCTTAACGTAACTTTCCAATGATTCTGAGTTGTATAAAAGTTGTTTAATGGCTCTGCTCAGCAAGACAAAAAAGTGGTTTTCTCAGTGCTTACAATGCTTTGACATTACCAATAGTATACATTTCAGTTTTCCACCAAAGTACTGAGTGCAAACCTAATGGAAACATTTTAAGTTAACTTTCCACATGATTCTGAGTTGTATAAAACTTTTTACATGCCTCTGCTCAGCAAGACAAAAAAGTGGTTTTCGCATTGCATAAAATGCTTTGACATTACCAATAGTATACATTTCAGTTTTCCGTCAAAGTACTGATTGCAAACATAATGGAAACACCTAAAGTTAACTTTCCACACGATTCTGAGCTGTATAATACTAGTTTCATGGCTCTGCTCAGCAAGACAAAAAAGTCGTTTTCTCAGTGCCTGCAATGCTTTGACAAAAGCAATCGTATATATTTCAGTTTTCCAGCAAAGTACTGAGTGCAAACCTAATGGAAACTTCTAAAGTTAACTTTCCACATGATTCTGAGTTGTATAAAACTAGTTTCATGGCTCTGCTCAGCAAGACAACAAAATGGTTTTCTCAGTGCTTACAATGCTTTGACATTACCAATAGTATACATTTCAGTTTTCCACCAAAGTACTGAGTGCAAACCTAATGGAAACATTTTAAGTTAACTTTCCACATGATTCTGAGTTGTTTAAAACTTGTTTCATGCCTCTGCTCAGCAAGACAAAAAAGTGGTTGTCTCATTGCAGACAATGCTTTGTCAATAGCAATAGTATACATTTCAGTTTTCCAGCAAAGTACTGAGTGCAAACCTAATGGAAACATTTTAAATCAACTTTCTCCATGATTCTGAATTGTCTAAAACTCGTTTCATGCCTCTGCTCAGCAAGACAGCAAAGTGGTTTTCTCAGTGCATACAATGCTTTGACATTCCCAACAGTATACATTTCACTTTTCCATCAAAGTACTGATTGCAAACCTAATGGAAACATCTCAACTTAACTTTCCACATGATTCTGAGTTGTATAAAACTAGTTTCATGGCACTACTCAGCAAGACAAAAAAGTGGTTTTCTCTGCCTACAATGCTATGACAATAGCAATAGTATACATTTCAGTTTTCCAGCAAAGTACTGAGTGCAAACCTAATGGAAACATTTCAAATTAACTTTCTCCATGATTCTGAGTTGTCTAAAACTTATTTCATGCCTCTGCTCAGCAAGACAGCAAAGTGGTTTTCTCAGTGCATACAATGCTTTGACATTCCCAACAGTATACCTTTCAGTTTTCCATCAAAGCACTCATTGCAAACCTAATGGAAACATTTTAAGTTAACTTTCCACATGATTCTGAGTGGTTTAAAACTGGTTTCATGCCTCTTTTCAGCAAGACAAAAAAGTGGTTTTCTCAGTGCATAAAAAGCTTTGACAGTAGCAATACTATAAATTTGTGTTTTCCACCAAAGTACTGATTGCAAATCTAATGGAAACATCTCAACTTAACTTTCCACATGATTCTGAGTTGTATAAAACTTGTTTCATGCCTCTGATCAGCAAGACAAAAAAGTGGTTTTCTCAGTGCATAAAATGCTTTGACATTACCAACAGTATACATTTCAGTTTTCCACCAAAGTACTGAGTGCAAACCTAATGGAAACATTTTAAGTTAACTTTCCACATGATTCTGAGTTCTATAAAACTCGTTTCATGCCTCTGCTCAGCAAGACAAAAAAGTGCTTTTCTCATTGCACAAAATGCTTTGACATTACCAATAGTATACATTTCAGTTTTCCGTCAAAGTACTGATTGCAAACGTAATGGAAACACCTAAAGTTAACTTTCCACATGATTCTGAGCTGTATAATACTAGTTTCATGGCTCTGCTCAGCAAAACAAAAAAGTCGTTTTCTCAGTGCCTGCAATGCTTTGACAAAAGCAATCGTATACATTTCAGTTTTCCAGCAAAGTACTGAGTGCAAACCTAATGGAAACTTCTAAAGTTAACTTTCCACATGATTCTGAGTTGTATAAAACTAGTTTCATGGCTCTGCTCCGCAAGACAACAAAGTGGTTTTCTCAGTGCTTACAATGCTTTGACATTACCAATAGTATACATTTCAGTTTTCCACCAAAGTACTGAGTGCAAACCTAATGGAAACATTTTAAGTTAACTTTCCACATGATTCTGAGTTGTATAAAAACTTGTTTCATGCCTCTGTTCAGCAAGACAAAAAAGTGGTTTTCTCAGTGCATAAAAAGCTTTGACAGTAGCAATACTATACATTTGAGTTTTCCACCAAAGTACTGAGTGCAAACCTAATAGAAACATCTAAAGTTAACTTTCCGCATGATTCTGAGCTGTATAAAACTAGTTTCATGGCTCTGCTCAGCAAGACAAAAAAGTCGTTTTCTCAGTGCCTACAATGCTTTGACAAAAGCAATGGTATACATTTCAGTTTTCCAGCAAAGTACTGAGTGGAAACCTAGTGGAAACATCTAAAGTTAACTTTCCACATGATTCTGAGTTGTATGAAACTAGTTTCATGCCTCTGCTCAGCAAGAAACAAAGTGGTTTTCTCACTGCATACACTGCTTTGACATTACCAATACTATACATTTCAGTTTTCCATCAAAGTACTGATTGCAAACCTAATGGAAACATTTTAAGTTAACTTTCCCACATGATTCTGAGTTGTATAAAACTTGTTTCATGCCTCTGATCAGCAAGACAAAAAAGTGGTTTTCTCAGTGCATAAAATGCTTTGACATTACCAACAGTATACATTTCAGTTTTCCATCAAAGTACTTATTGCAAACTAATGGAAACATCTCAACTTAACTTTCCACATGATTCTGAGTTGTTTTAAACTTGTTTCATGCCTCTGTTCAGCAAGACAAAAAAGTGTTTGTCTCATTGCAGACAATGCTTTGTCAATAGCAATAGTATACATATCAGTTTTCCAGCAAAGTACTGAGTGCAAACCTAATGGAAACTTCTAAAGTTAACTTTCCACATGATTCTGAGTTGTTTAAAAGTTGTTTCATGGCTCTGCTCAGCAAGACAAAAAAGTGGTTTTCTCAGTGCATAAAATGCTTTGACTATAGCAATAGTATACATTTCAGATTTCCAGCAAAGTACTGAGTGCAAAACTAATGGAAACATTTCAAATTAACTTTCTCCATGATTCTGAGTTGTCTAAAACTTGTTTCATGCCTCTGCTCAGCAAGACAGCAAAGTGGTTTTCTCAGTGCATACAATGCTTTGACATTCCCAACAGTATACCTTTCAGTTTTCCATCAAAGCACTGATTGCAAACCTAATGCAAACATCTAAAGTTAACTTTCCACATGATTCTGAGTTGTATAAAACTAGTTTCATGCATCTGTTCAGCAAGACAAAAAAGTGGTTTTCTCAGTGTCTACAATGCTTTGACAAAAGCAATCGTATACATTTCAGTTTTACACAAAAGAACTGAGTGCAAACCTGATGGAAACATTTTAAATTAACTTTCCACATGATTCTGAGTTGTTTAAAACTTGTTTCATGCCTCTGCTCAGCAAGACAAAAAAGTGGTTGTCTCATTGCATACAATGCTTTGTCAATAGCAATAGTATACATTTCAGTTTTCCAGCAAAGTACTGAGTGCAAACCTAATGGAAACTTCTAAAGTTAACTTTGCACATGATTCTGAGTTGTATAAAACTAGTTTCATGCATCTGTTGAGCAAGACAAAAAAGTGGTTTTCTCAGTGCATAAAAAGCTTTGACAGTAGCAATACTATACATTTGAGTTTTCCACCAAAGTACTGAGTGCAAACCTAATAGAAACATCTAAAGTTAACTTTCCGCATGATTCTGAGCTGTATAAAACTAGTTTCATGGCTCTGCTCAGCAAGACAAAAAAGTCGTTTTCTCAGTGCCTACAATGCTTTGACAAAAGCAATCGTATACATTTCAGTTTTCCAGCAAAGTACTGAGTGGAAACCTAGTGGAAACATCTAAAGTTAACTTTCCACATGATTCTGAGTTGTATGAAACTAGTTTCATGCCTCTGCTCAGCAAGACAGCAAAGTGGTTTTCTCAGTGCATAGAATGCTTTGACATTCTCAGCAGTATACATTTCAGTTTTCCATCAAAGTACTGATTGCAAACCTAATGGAAACATCTCAACTTAACTTTCCACATGATTCTGAGTTGTATAAAACTAGTTTCATGGCTCTGCTCAGCAAGACAAAAAAGTGCTTTTCTCAGTGCATAAAATGCTTTGACAATAGCAATAGTATACATTTCAGTTTTCCACCAAAATACTGAGTGCAAACCTAATGGAAACATTTTAAATTAACTTTCTCCATGATTCTGAGTTGTCTAAAACTTGTTTCATGCCTCTGCTCAGCAAGACAGCAAAGTGGTTTTTCCAGTGCATACAATGCTTTAACATTCCCAACAGTATACCTTTCAGTTTTCCATCAAAGTACTGATTGCAAACCTAATGGAAACATTTTAAATTAACTTTCCACATGATTCTGAGTTGTTTAAAACTTGTTTCATGCCTCTGCTCAGCAAGACAAAAAAGTGGTTGTCTCATTGCATACAATGCTTTGTCAATAGCAATAGTATACATTTCAGTTTTCCAGCAAAGTACTGAGTGCAAACCTAATGGAAACTTCTAAAGTTAACTTTCCACATGATTCTGAGTTGTTTAAAAGTTGTTTCATGGCTCTGCTCAGCAAGACAAAAAAGTGGTTTTCTCAGTGCATACAATGCTTTGACATTACCAACCGTATACAATTAGGTTTTCCATCAAAGTACTGAGTGCAAACCTAATGGAAACATCTAAATTTAACTTTACACATGATTCTGAGTTGTATAAAACTTGTTTCATGGCTCTGCTCAGCAAGACAAAAAAGTGTTTTTCTCAGTGCATACAATGCTTTGACAATAGCAATAGTATACATTTCAGTTTTCCACCAAAGTACTCAGTGCAAACCTAACGGAAACATCTTAACGTAACTTTCCAATGATTCTGAGTTGTATAAAAGTTGTTTAATGGCTCTGCTCAGCAAGACAAAAAAGTGGTTTTCTCAGTGCTTACAATGCTTTGACATTACCAATAGTATACATTTCAGTTTTCCACCAAAGTACTGAGTGCAAACCTAATGGAAACATTTTAAGTTAACTTTCCACATGATTCTGAGTGGTTTAAAACTGGTTTCATGCCTCTTTTCAGCAAGACAAAAAAGTGGTTTTCTCAGTGCATAAAAAGCTTTGACAGTAGCAATACTATAAATTTGTGTTTTCCACCAGAGTACTGATTGCAAACCTAATGGAAACATCTCAACTTAACTTTCCACATGATTCTGAGTTGTATAAAACTTGTTTCATGCCTCTGATCAGCAAGACAAAAAAGTGGTTTTCTCAGTGCATAAAATGCTTTGACATTACCAACAGTATACATTTCAGTTTTCCACCAAAGTACTGAGTGCAAACCTAATGGAAACATTTTAAATTAACTTTCCACATGATTCTGAGTTCTATAAAACTCGTTTCATGCCTCTGCTCAGCAAGACAAAAAAGTGGTTTTCTCATTGCACAAAATGCTTTGACATTACCAATAGTATACATTTCAGTTTTCCGTCAAAGTACTGATTGCAAACGTAATGGAAACACCTAAAGTTAACTTTCCACATGATTCTGAGCTGTATAATACTAGTTTCATGGCTCTGCTCAGCAAGACAAAAAAGTCATTTTCTCAGAGCCTGCAATGCTTTGACAAAAGCAATCGTATACATTTCAGTTTTCCAGCAAAGTACTGAGTGCAAACCTAATGGAAACATATAAAGTTAACTTTCCACATGATTCTGAGTTGTCTAAAACTAGTTTCATGCCTCTGCTCAGCAAGACAGCAAAGTGGTTTTCTCAGTGCATAGAATGCTTTGACATTCTCAGCAGTATACATTTCAGTTTTCCATCAAAGTACTGATTGCAAACCTCATGGAAACATCTGAACTTAACTTTCCACATGATTCTGAGTTGTATAAAACTAGTTTCATGGCTCTGCTCAGCAAGGCAAAAAAGTGCTTTTCTCAGTGCGTAAAATGCTTTGACAATAGCAATAGTATACATTTCAGTTTTCCACCAAAATACTGAGTGCAAACCTAATGGAAACATTTTAAATTAACTTTCTCGATGATTCTGAGTTGTCTAAAACTTGTTTCATGCCTCTGCTCAGCAAGACAGCAAAGTGGTTTTCTCAGTGCATACAATGCTTTAACATTCCCAACAGTATACCTTTCAGTTTTCCATCAAAGTACTGATTGCAAACCTAATGCAAACATCTAAAGTTAACTTTCCACATGATTCTGAGTTGTATAAAACTAGTTTCATGCATCTGTTCAGCAAGACAAAAAAGTGGTTTTCTCAGTGTCTACAATGCTTTGACAAAAGCAATCGTATACATTTCAGTTTTACACAAAAGAACTGAGTGCAAACCTGATGGAAACATTTTAAATTAACTTTCCACATGATTCTGAGTTGTTTAAAAGTTGTTTCATGCCTCTGCTCAGCAAGACAAAAAAGTGGTTGTCTCATTGCATACAATGCTTTGTCAATAGCAATAGTATACATTTCAGTTTTCCAGCAAAGTACTGAGTGCAAACCTAATGGAAACTTCTAAAGTTAACTTTCCACATGATTCTGAGTTGTTTAAAAGTTGTTTCATGGCTCTGCTCAGCAAGACAAAAAAGTGGTTTTCTCAGTGCATACAATGCTTTGACATTACCAACCGTATACATTTAGGTTTTCCATCAAAGTACTGAGTGCAAACCTAATGGAAACATCTAAATTTAACTTTACACATGATTCTGAGTTGTATAAAACTTTTTTCATGGCTCTGCTCAGCAAGACAAGAAAGTGTTTTTCTCAGTGCATACAATGCTTTGACAATAGCAATAGTATACATTTCAGTTTTCCACCAAAGTACTCAGTGCAAACCTAACGGAAACATCTTAACGTAACTTTCCAATGATTCTGAGTTGTATAAAAGTTGTTTAATGGCTCTGCTCAGCAAGACAAAAAAGTGGTTTTCTCAGTGCTTACAATGCTTTGACATTACCAATAGTATACATTTCAGTTTTCCCACCAAAGTACTGAGTGCAAACCTAATGGAAACATTTTAAGTTAACTTTCCACATGATTCTGAGTTGTATAAAACTTTTTACATGCCTCTGCTCAGCAAGACAAAAAAGTGGTTTTCGCATTGCATAAAATGCTTTGACATTACCAATA